>NW_025110547.1:182400-186299 GCF_011392965.1 Frieseomelitta varia
GGGGGGGGGGGGGGGGGGGGGGGGGGGGGGACAACGACTCGTATGCGCCGAGGCGATTATCTGAAATCAGCGACGAGCGAGTAGAGCAGGGAAAAATGTGGCCGTGGACCGCTGCTGGTTTTCTCGTAATGGCCTGGTAAGTAATACGAGCTCGGTTCCACGAGCAGACAGGGTTTGGGGAGGCAAAGTGCGCGACTTCGAGTCGAATTACACCCTCGGCCGGTGTAATGTCGCGTGACTGCAGCCTGTTGTGGATGATCTTAATCGAAATTGTTGCGCAACTTCTTCAGGGAGCTTCCTGGAAATCGGTAAATGTCGCATGCGGCGAAGTATCGCGATCCGCGGGGCGGCCCCTCTGTCTGGATATTGTACGGTTTCCCCTTTCAATTTAGCCGCGGCGAAACTCCTAGAAACTTAGGGAACTTGGTCGCATTAATTTTTTATCGCGACAGTTAGTTGGATCGAACAATCCGACCTCTAACGTCTCCCGGTCTCCTGGTTTCCATCTCTCGTCGAAATGATAGTTGATTTCGTTCAGTTCTCATTCACTTTCGCAAGGTTTTTTCTTTTTCGAACGTAGCAGAGGAAAGATAGTTGAACGATTAGAATTATATATACGATATTAACTTATTAAACGTATGCGAGGGTTTATGCAGGGTCAAAAGTTTCTTCCTATTTTTTTTTTTTTTTTTTTAAATAAAACGTCGAAATATAAGAAAAAACTAATTTTATTGATTTTTTAAATTAAATTTAATTTAGTAGGATTTATTTTATTACGTAGTGATTTTGACCCATCCTATAATTATTCCTATCGTAACCGGTTCAAACGAAGGTTTTCTTTTGCGAAAGAAATATAAATAATTGTCAATTCAATGTGGGAAACAATACACTAAAAGTAATAAAAAGGTAAACTGTATATTTTCGTTTTTCAAAACGAACGAAAGGAATAACAGAATTTTAAATGAAATTCTCTATGATACAAACTCTGCAACTTTAGAGACACATTTCAGAACTTCTTCAGATTCTTTCGTTTCACTACACACAGTCAAAGTTTTCAATTAAACCGATCAAGTTTCAATCAAAGTATTTGATAGTATACAAAAACAATTTCAGTTCGCGAATTGAACTGAAATCATTAATACTATTTCTCCGTACTATATCTCGAACGAATACAACTGTACACCTTCAGAACACTGGTTCTCGAGCACTTTGTAATATTCGTATTTAATTGATAAAGTTTTTGCCAGAGGAACGTGTGCGAACGTTCCCGATTTACGGTAGAACTTCGTTTATCTTCGGGAGAAAGACGCTCACTATAGTTTACTATTTTTCACTACACATCCTTTTTATTTACTACACATTTATTTAATGGATTTTATTTATTCCACATATTTGGGTGATAATGGTAACAGAAGATTGAACTCGAAGCATTCACATACTAATAAACGAGAGTTTAAATAACTTTCTTAACAAGTGACCGAATTCTATGCATTCGCGGACAGTTGACAAATGAAAAAAATGTATACATATTGCATGTATAATAATATATAAAAATGCCTATATAGAGTATCCAAAGTGTACTATATAATTTTATACATTAAACAAATTTTTACCAACTATAATATATATAACTATAATATTATAATAAACCAATTTCTAAGTTGCTATAATTACAATATTAATTATAATATCATAAAATAAATTTTTTTATCAACTATAATATAATTATAATATTATAATAAACAAATTTTAAATTTACTATGATTATAATATTAATTATAACACTATTAAACAAATTTTTATCAACTACAATATAATTATAATATTGTAATAAACAAATTTTAAATTTACTATGATTATAATATTAATTATAACACTATTAAACAAATTTTTATCAACTATAATATATACAGTGTTATACTGTAATATTACAGCATTATAATGTATATTATAATGTTAATTATAAATAGAAAAACGAGTGTTTCTTTCGGTTTCCATTCCCTTAGTGTTCATAAAAATTCGAGAAAACCCGCGTCCGGTTAATCGCAGTATTTCGACTGCTCGCGCAACGGTCAGTAAAGAGACCATCCTTATATAGCCATAAATTTTAATCAGGCCACGTCAACGGGTCGAGGGCTATCGCGAGACAGCCTCGCGCTGTCCACTTCCGTCCCGTCTCTTCGGGTTTTTACTTTCAATTCTCGCCGGGGCGAAAATTCATTTGTTCTGTATGAGAATCGATGGCAATTTAATTCCGGCGGCGAGTGAGTAATGTATTCGCAATGGCGGCCGTTAGCCGTGATCGCGCAAACGAACGAAACGCGGCGGCGGCGGCGGCGGCGCCGCCTCGCGGACCACCGAATTCAATCATAAAATCGTAAATGTTTGAATAGAGAAACGCGGTAGAATCGATCTCCCCGATGCCGTGATGCTGCGTAGCATTATTATCGCCGTGCTAACTCGCTTCGGCGAGATCTACCGAATAAATTATCTCGTTCTGTTTGCTCTGTCCATCCGTTCGCCTGTCCCCCCCCCCTCCCCCTCCCCCTCGTCGCAATTCACGCGATAAATTGCTGGAACAATTAGCCGGATCGGACGTCGATTCTTCCGCGTATTGAAACGTCGATATCGCTCGCATGAAGCAACCTTCCTTAACCCCTTGATTCGATCGGTTTGCCTCGAGCGAGGCTCAGTTTGTTCGGATTAAGTTTGTACGGGTATAGACGTTTTTCGAGTTCAAATTGTTGATGGCAAGTGGGGAACTAAATGGGGAAGAAATTGAAGAAATGGACAAGATACTGATAAGCTATCCTTAAATCGTGTGCCTCTTGCTTGAAAATTAATTACCAATCACTGTGTCAAAATTGTATACGGAGAAGTTAGAGTGTTAGGAAGAAACGGGGAAAAAGTATATTTAATGGGAATAAAAATTCGTCACTGCAAGTAAAATAGATTCGTCAGAAATACGACCTTTGGTAAAACTCGTAAAACATGTTTTTTCTTTTATCAGCGTGGAATCATCATAAAACACCGATTTCCGGGGGGTAAGCGAAAGCGAATAGACGCGCGTTCGAGGAAAATCATAAAGTGATAAAAAAATAAGTGGGGAAGTGCAAATTAGTGGCAGACGAGAAGAAAAGAAAAATTAAAGATCAAAGGAACTAGAAAACGAACTAACTCTGAGAGAATAGAGTGTGCGTTTGAGGTTAGGAAAATGGCATCCAGATTGGCGGGAACGAGGTTTAGATCGAAGGACGAGGAGCAGCAAACAACGATAGAGAGGTATGCGAAGAATATTTAACATTCAAATTACCCTTACCTGTGGTGAGCACTTTTGCCCAACCGAGACTGGCAGGAAATAAAAGTCTGAGATTACGAAAACACCAGTTGTAACATACACTATGGAATCAAATGCCCTGTTTGTAATATAAATGAAAATGAAACGTTAAATCATATTGTAAAAACATGCCCGCACAATTACGAGATCAATTCATAACAAGTGATTTTTTTTTTTGCCATTCCTATTGTCGTATAGCGAAGTCGATCATCTGAGAAAGGTATTTTATTTTTTCTTAAACGTCATTAAGAAAAATACGAGTATTCATTATGCATGATTAATACCATGACTGTGTTATTAATGTAACTTATGCGATTGTAAATATTAACGAATTGGTAGATTATTATAGGAAATTTCTTCTGTATAATAATTAATAATAAAATAATAAAAAAGAGCGTCATAAAACGCGAAGAAAATTACACATTTCCAGAACTTTGTAACTCTATTGTAAAATCGCACGTTTCCCCTCGAAATTCGTAACCCGTTTAACTCCTTGCGCTGGCAAACTCCGGTTCGCGGACCATAACGAGCGACCGAACCGTACACAGTAATTCGTCGCTTT
>NW_025110547.1:186415-198992 GCF_011392965.1 Frieseomelitta varia
GGTTCGCGGACCATAACGAGCGACCGAACCGTACACAGTAATTCGTCGCTTTCTTCTTCAATTCGTATGATATCACTGGAATTATTAAGAAGTAATAAATTCATCACTATTGAGAAGTAATAAATTTATTATTTATTTCGCCTGGGCTACATATAAATATACTTAAAACTGAGAAGATGTTGCAATTTGTGACAAAAAATTCTCGACGTGCGTGGCACTTGATTCCAGCGCAAGAGGCCAATTAAATAGGCCAATTGAGCCGGATGATGAGCCGCGGCGATCCGATCGTCTTTAGCAG
Source organism: Frieseomelitta varia (assembly GCF_011392965.1). Lineage (NCBI taxonomy): Eukaryota > Metazoa > Arthropoda > Insecta > Hymenoptera > Apidae > Frieseomelitta > Frieseomelitta varia. The sequence continues at coordinate 186,714 of NW_025110547.1, forward strand.
CCTCGAATTGTTCCAATTCCCACTGTGCCGTTTCGTCGATCGAATTGCTCCGCGAAATTTCGGAACGGATCAGTTTGTCAGTGAGGGAGCAGACGCTGGAAAAGTTAGTTCAGGATAAGGGATTGCGCGACGGTCCCTTCTTACCGTGAGTAAAAGTATATATCTCGACCAGTGCGCGACGAGGAAAACAATAACCCGAGGAACGTGTAATTCAGCGTTTCCCGAAGGAGAAACTCTGAAACCAATAGGTCGCGGCGCACCGTGACAAGAATTTGTTTCTCGACGTGTTTCGGGTAACGGTGGATTACCCGTGGACTTTGAGCGCGCGGCGCAGAGTTCGGGGTAATTAAACGTCGGTTATAGAACGCGCGATTAACGGCCATGTCGTCTGGAAAGTTCCCGACGCGAATAATTGAGATTCCGCGCGTACACGATGCCAGGGGGGGGAGGAAAAGTAACGTTTGAGAAATATCGAAGGGGGCAGTTTTGTGACTTGCTTCGACGCAACGTCGCTTCTCCTGAACCGAAAACCGTGAAGTCTTAGCCTTCGTCTCAGCAGTCTGGCAGCCTCGGGCGTGGTTTCGATAATCGATCGAGGAACACACGGCTTAAGTAGAATCGATAGCGGGCCCGCGCGTGCTTTGAGATACGTATACGTCACTGATTGTGAGCCGGGATAATTAATTTAAACGCGCAAAACGTGCATATCGATGGGTAAAGTGTGTATACGGTATATAACGCGTATCGACAACCCGCTTACAGTCAGTTAATTGCGCTCGTGCATAATTTCAGATCTTCGCTCTTGTCGCACCCTCTCCCTCTCCTCTCTCTCTCTCTCTCTCTCTCTCTCTCTGTTCTCGTCTAGCATTCGTCCTCTGTATGTCTGTCTACGTATCGCCAATTGCATTTCGAGGACTGCTAGCGTTCGACGCCAGCATCCAATTGCGTACATTCGATCGGTCCGTGTAACCTACTTGACTGTTCCGATTTCCCGTTAAACGATCGATGAATCCTCCTCGCGATCGCGACAGGGAACGTTGCACGCGAATGTATTTAACATTGAAACTATCGAGACAAGATTTTTGGCAGAATTTCCATCGTTGAAGTGAACGAAACAGAAGATCTTTGTAGTACGATATAGTACTATAAAGTTTATATAATATTTAGCAACATGTTTATAGTACGACAATGAGAATTTATTTATGTATTTTACGAAGAATCAATTCAAGTCTTTAAAAATGGTAACTGCTTTGTACGTCTGTAGAAAGAAAAATGATCAATTGGTCGTTAAATGGAAATTGACACAGAATCTCTTCAGGATAATAGATTCTTTTTTTAAACTTCTATATGTGTGATACACACATAGTGTGAGGATTACGTATAATCGAACGACATGCATCTGAGGGAGAATGATAACAAAATCATTTTTGGGAAAGTGTTCATTATGACTACGTTAATATACAGGGTGATTCACTTAACTTGAAATAACAAATTAACTTGAACACCTGTGAATTATTGAAACGAAAAATTGTTTAATATAGTTCTAAGGAAGGCAAAATATGGCGTGTCAATTTTTCGTATGTGTTGAGAGGTTCGAAATTTTCACAGTCGTCTTATCCTTTTTTTTTTTTTAATTGGACCATTTCAAATAAAGAATATTAAATTCCAAGTAAGAATGTATTAAGCCACATTGTTCCTAAATCTGTGGGTTATGGAGACATTTTACGATATACAATTTATGTATTTTTTATATATATATAAATATAAATATAAAAATAAGTAAAATATATATAAATATAAATATAAATATAATATTATATATTTTATAATATATTATATTATAGTTATATATAAATATAATTCTATATATTTTATAATATATTATATTATAGTTATATATAAATATAATTTTATATATTTTATATATTTTTGGCATTTTCGGTAAAAAGTCCATCTACTTTTCGCTCTCGAGGACGGTTTCCCATCGAAAATACTAACTTTCAAGTAACATTTACATCATTGAATTACCATATTTTGGCCCCAGTTCGTCTCGCAACGTAATTTTCGCAATTTTTTTATCCTCTGTCCACATCGTCTCATAAACGCACCATGGACTTTATGGTATTAGCGGTAACGTGGAGTTTAACAGTTTTAGCCGAATTCGTATTCTCCTCGTTGTCGTTGTTGAAAGTAATCATTTTCTGACAGGTACGGTTTATCCACACTTTCTTTCAAAATTCCTAAACATTTCGCCTCATCTAAAATCCCATCAATGAAAATAAGATTTCCCACCTCGGTTGCTGCCGTGCAACCCCATGCTATCACCGACCCTCCGCCGTATTTTATCGTACATTTTTTAGATTTTTTTGTCCTCGGTACGATTTTAGGACCATCGCTATCAAAAACGTATATAAATCGTGCACCATACATATGGAAATTTAAAAATATAATATCTGTTATCATGGAGATATGTTCTGTGTCTATTTTCATACGCCGCGTCACTTATATCTGGATGACAGTCAAGTTTCCAGTTGGCTGATGATCCTGTTTTAAAATCTCGAAGCAAGAAATATTTAGTAGATAACATGAGAAATATTTAGGGAAATGAGTAAATCATTTTTAAATCAAGCAAATTAAACTCGATATCGAATAACGATATAGTAAACACTAATATAGTGAATCTTTGAATTATTTTGAAATAGTTGTAATTACATTATTCACGTAAAAGCACGTAATATTGTAATAGTTGTTTGTGATGTATATTGAAAGAACATTATGGGATTTAAGGGCAAATTTTCTACATTTCTAGTCTACACTTGGGAGATGCAAAAAATGTGTAAAAACTTCTAAAATTTGACAAGCTAACACTGACGAGCACGTACATATCATAAACTTAAATAGAACAAAAAAGCAAAAAAAAAAAAAAAAAAGAAAAGAAAAGACCTAAGTAAATTCATAGCCTCGAAAAGAACCTACTCGATTTGTGTTCAACGTGTATAAATTATTATACTCTCGTAGTCCATTCGATTACCAATCATCTCCACCATCGACTTTCATTAATGATTCTTTTAATGACAAGATTTTCATCGATGCACCGCAGCCCCAGTCGAAGTGTCGATCATCAATTTTGACGAAATTTGGCGTAAATGTAGTTTTCGAAGAAATATCTGACAAAAGTCGATGTCAAAGGGTTGAAAACTAGCCTCAAAGTCAAATGTCCCTCAAAAATTATTGAAGACACAGTTTTCGTGTCGTGATTAGTATTCTCCAACGACTTTAATTTAATAATGTATAACATTTTGCGAAGAAAATAATTTGTTCAGACAATATCTTCAAAAAAAAAAAAATCCGCAGTTTTTACAAGTACTTCCAAGAAAATGTTAACGCAATATAAACCGCAGCCGCGATCGTTTTTTCTTTCGCCATACAGCGAACACCGCGTCGAATACTTTCCCATCGAAATAAGACGCTCTTTCTATTTTTCCCTTTCGAGCGGCGCGTTATCCAACGCAACGACTACACGCGGGGGTTAACTGGGTAACGAGATTAGAAACGTGAAATTTACGGGTCGTTTAAATTGCCGCGGGTGTTTGGTGTCGTTCAAAATTTCCAAGGGGCGGGGGGGGGGGGGCTTCTAAATTCTCACGTTGCTGCCGCTGCAAATGGAACGTAGTCGCAGAACGGTGGGCAGGTGGGGCGCGAGAGATTTCGTTAAATATGTGTGACCCATTATACGAAATACAAGCCGGTAGCATATGGCACGGCTAGGCTCCGCACTGGCTAACCCGGCATCATTCATTTCCGCCAAGCCATAGCTCCGGCGGTATTTACCGGTGGCACGTCATGTATCTGCAAATATTTAAATCTTCGATCAATCATAGACGCGGATACGCGCCGTTCGGACGTTCGAAAACCGAAAAACAAACGGAACTTTATCGATTCGGCTGGGGAGGGATCGACAGACCCCGCGAGATTTGTGCGAAATTTCTGTTTGAACTCTCCTTACTTTGACCGCGATTTAAGGTTCGTTTGCACCATCGACTAGCCGAATTGGAACGAATGCACGTATCGATGGTGTTTCTGATTATTTGTCGACATATGTATGTATGCGTACTGGCGACGAATTTTCAAACGAGGAAAACAACGTACAACGTACGACAATATCGGAGAGTGAAGATTAAACGAAAAATTTTGTAGAATCGCGTAGATTGTGTATCGAGTTGGAAGGAACTCTCCTTGCGTTTCACGATTGGATGGACCATTTCCTTCTCATTTTTGTACGATTCTTTCTCTCCGATGTGATCAATTAAATTAAATTCGAAAGTGAAACGCACGTCGATACGTGTGTTTCACTTCGTCTCAAACGTAGAGGGACGTATTCACTTTACCTGAACAGTAGCTGTTGCGAGAGTTACGCGCGAGAGCGCAGATCTCACGCTTGCGATTGCGAGAAGAGAGAGGAACTCGAAGCCGCCTCCCGAAGCTCGGCGCCCGAGATTATGTAAAAAACTGGTAAATAAAGTCGCGATAAAGTTCACGGGGATTCGGGCGTACACTGGTGAAATCCCTGCTAAGCGATATGAGGGTAGTTACGGTGGCAAGAATCCTTACGATCGCGGGAAACCGCAGACGCTCCTGTATCCCTCGCATTAGGTTCCATTTCTCTGCTCGATTTTACGCGATGCCGCGCGACGCGGGTTAATCCACTCGAGCCAGGAATTTCTCTTTCCTTTTCTCTTTTCTTTTTTTTTTTTCTCTTTTTCATCGGGTAAAAAATGAATTTCGTTAATCTTTCAAAGAGAGAGAGAGAGAGAGAGAGATTTCGAAACAATTAGACTCGAACAATTTACCTTCTACCATTTTCTATTCTTTGAGTTTACCATCTACCTCGAAAAACGCCCGGTTGGCCGCGATCACGTTGCTACTTGGTATCCAATTATCACACGACACTGCGTACCACCACCGGGCGTATCGTTTTCACTTTATTACCGTGTTAGGTAGCAAACTAGCGTTTAACCAACGCGATTAACCACCGTAATTCATAATGAGAACGAAACTTTGCTAATTCACGTTTATCCTCTGCCTCTTCGCAACGTTCCCCCCCCCCCCCCCCCCCCCCCCCCCTCTCCACTCTGCAGATTAACAAACCGGTTGACCCGAAATCGCGAAAATGTTTGCACGCTCGACCGCTCGACGAATAAATCCCTGTCATGGCCGCGAGTGCTGCGAGCGAAATTTCCCCTTACACCAGCTTATGGCGATTCAGCTTGACGTTTCGGATAAAAGAAGACGACGATCCGTGTTTCTTCCTTTTCCTTACGCGCGCTCGTGTTCCAATTTTTTTCTTGCACGCGGCTCGTATTTAAAAATGGTGGATTCTTTTTCGATTTTTTTTTTTTTTTTCATTCGTTTTCGGGAGAAAGGGACATTGTTGGACGTGGCAAACGGAAGTGTGCGTGACGATAAATGAGGAATTATAATTTGATAAATTGGGAATTGTTGAGTTGAACGTAGCTGGTTGATTATTGTTATTGATCGTTGTATTATTTTTTAGTGGTGACTCCTCACGCTCATGGATCGAAAGTAGTTGCGTAAATTGATTCTCTTCTACGAGCTCCTTTTTTGTTGGATTCTGTGTAATGGAGTCAACACGCTTACAATTTAGAAGAGTTTATTCCCTTACAGTCGTGGTCGTGTAATATAGAACGATATAAAATGATTTATAACGATTTAGAATGTCTTAGAATATGATGAATGTCTAATGCTCTTGAATATGATGTAGAATGATTTAAAACATTCAATGCTTTTAATGATATAGAGTGTTTCTGTAATGATTTAGAATGTTTTATGCTGTCGAATGTCTCTAAAGCATGTCCAACTGAGCATAGATGACCAACTATTGGATCTTGCCCTTATGACTAACTATTCACAGTTCATTTTTATGTGGACTGTCGCTAGCTCATTGTCAGTATTTGCATAGATTCAATATTGTCCAATATTGGTCATCTAACATAATTAATAAATTGGGAATTGTTGAATTGAACGTAGCTGGTTGATTATTGTTATTGATCTATTTTTTGGTGGTGACTCCTCACGTTCATGGATCGAAAGTAGTTGCGTAAATTAATTAAATAAATTTGTCAATCTGGGAAACAATCGTCGTTTTCGAGCCTTTCCTCTTAAAGAATGACTCTGTTTTGAATTTAAAAAAATTCAATAATATTCTTCTCGAAGCGTCCTATGAATTTTTTAAATTACGCATCGAGCGTATAATGTCAAAATTATCGAAATGGTAATCTGAAGGCGTTCGTTCCAGCGAACAAGTTGTTGTCGCGTGTTATCATGCATTTTTCAGCGTCCACTTATCACTGTACTCGATCCTGGTTAGTTTCTTATTAGTAGTTAATGGCTAATCGTTTGACACTTCTGTAATTGAAACATCGATTCGCGGGAAGAAGACTTGAACTGGAAAATAAAATTGATCAACACTTCGCCTGGCAGAAAAGAATTCTTATCTACAACACTTTATCATCTCGCTTGAACAGAATTCTATAGTTTTATTTCACTTATTTCGAGCATTCAAGATTTCACGATTCGAATAATCGATTTGAATGCACACCGTGCAAAGAAGACTTTTTTTTTTTTTTTTTTGATTCGAAAGTCAATTCGAAAAGTCAGATTTCGTTCGCTCACCGACGAAAATCAATGGATAATTTCTCCAATTTTTTCCTGAAACTCTGAGAGACAGAGCAGCGGGCAGGGAGAGCGCTTCGAAAATTGCAAGGAACGAAAAAAGGAAGGAAATATCGGCGGAAACACTCGGCACGCGGTACTGTGCGACGAGCGGAGAATATAAAGCTGTCAGTGGCAAGCGTTTATCCTGTGCCGTGCGCACGTGGCTACCCCTCGAAAACGCAAGATTCAGACCTTCATCCCTCTTTCTCTTCCCGCCACCCCCTTAGGCCCTGGCCCAATGTAAGAAATAACGTTCCGCTCTGCGAAGCGGTATGATTAACTTTGAAATGAACCGGCCGCTGGCTGGAACTAATGCCTTTGTAACGCTGTTATTCAACGATGCCCGTGTCTGTCAGTTTCATTCTGGTCGCGTCGCGTCGCGTCGCCAAGTCCCTCCCGTGTTTTCGAAGCAGCGCCACGTTCTTCCGGCGAGTTCGTTTGCAAAGTATGAACGATCGGATTGATTCGATAAGAAGAGCGCGGAGAGTACGGAGTGGATTTGAATTCACTTTATTTTTTAACGAAATTTTTTTGAACGAAATTTTAGTCGGCTAACACGTTGCGCTGGCAAACTGGTTCGCGGACCATAACGAGTGACCGAACCGCATAGAATAATTCGTTGCTTTCTTTTTCTTTTGAATTTCTCATGCCGGTATGATATGATAGACTGGATAGAAATTATTAAGAAGTAATAAACTTATCATTTGTTTTGCCTGGGTAGTACTTAACATATATGTTACATTTAAATAACTATAAAATTGAGAAAATGTTGCAATCTGGGACAAAAAAATTCTCGACGTGCGTAGCAAGGGGTTAAAGGAACACTGGTTCCTTCTGCTGGTTCAATCTGTTCATTTGAATCGCGAAGAAATCTACTAGCAAAGCTACTTACAAAGTGATCTTCGAATATGTAAACTATTTGTACTCCGGCAAATACTATGCTTTTTCTGAAGATTTCCAATGTGATTTTCATACGCTAATACATACTGTTTGGGTACAAGTAATATTACAAATGATGTATATATCAGTAACATCAGTAATGAGTAAGTTGTCAGTATGTTACCAAATACATTAGTACTATATATAGCTAGATGTTTTGTCCAAAATTATATTTTTCACGAATGTAATTAAAAACTAGTGAAGTCGAATAGAACTTTGTAAGAAACGAACGATGTTTGTTATTTAAAAATTAATAAAATATAAATAAAATATAAATAAAATATATAAATAAAATATAAATAAAATATAAATAAAATATATAAATAAAATATAAATAAAATATAAATAAAATATATAAATAAAATATTTAAAAAATATACCATAACGACAACGCAGTAGAATATTTAAAAACATTTTAGCCGACACTGTAGAAACACGATCGGAAGAAGGAGAGATTAAATATTCTTTTATATATAGAGAAAGAAATATTGAACATTCGCTAATAAGTGAATAATAACGATTCGAAGCTAAACGACGTAGGCTGCACGTAGTTCAACGTGATAACAAGGTACGCCGATCACGCGATAGAACATATGACGCGCAACGGCCCCGTGCATAAATCCACAGCCCGTTAAATAACGCTCCGATACCTCTCGAAACGAGACTCGCCCGCGGACAGCGCGCGGAAATAGGTTAACAACTCGCAAAAACTCCATCGATCTTGACGAATTTCAAGTCGAGCGGCGGTGCGCGCTCCGGCTGTCAGAATTAATGGCTACATCCGGCGCGGTGCGTTCCCCGCGTTGTTATAGAACAAATTCGAGATTAAACGTGAAAAATGCAAATCCAAGGGCACCGCCCGAGCCCGGACTTCTGTACCGAAAAACGCATCGAAATGCAAAATATCCACACTGCGTGTGCAGTTGGCTAAAAAACTGGCGAAAATTTGCGATCCGCCTCGCGAATTTTCGAGAAATACGTAATTAACCACTTTCGATGCGGTTTCATCTTTGGCCACTGTGCGTTAAATTGTTATAACACTGGAATTACCAAGAATTACCAAGCATAGAATTTTCATCGGGGGTATTAAAGTGAAAAAAAAAAAACTATAAGACACAATAGAACACACAAGCTTTTGTTTATGTATTTTATAAAATATCACTTAAATCTTCAAAAATACATCTATAATATATATATATAGTTATATATAATTTATATGTATATAATATATATTTTATATATCTATGTTATATATATAAATTATATATAATATATATGTATGTATTTTACATCTATATATCGAACAAAAATTATAAATTAGTCCATTTTGACCATTTCTATAGTTCTAGCGCTAATCGCGAATATGCTGCGGGACAACTATGACGCAAAAGTGGGGAGAAAAACTATGGCGGAGAGAAATCATTCTTGCGTTTTGTAAAATTGATTTTTACATATAAATATTTTTTCATATAAATATTTGACAAGCGCTAGTAAATTGTCTGACGTTCGAAATTCAACATCACTTTCTTTTTTTTTTAATTTGCTATTCATTACAGATGAATTTGATTTTTTTTCTCACAGTAGTGCACGCGTTTGTTAGATTTTAATGCGATTGAGAAAATGACAGGAATAGTGTGATAATTATCGTGTAATGGACGTAGATAGTTTCACCATTTGCGCTGGCAATTGATTGCGGACCGTAACGAGTGACCAAACCGTCGTGACAATCATTCGTCGCTTTCATTTTGAACTCGTCGATATCACTGGCTAAAAATTATTGACAAGTGATAAATTTACCATTTGTTTTGTCTATTTTGTTTTACTTAAATATAACTTAAAACTGAGAAAATATTACAATTTTGGGATAAAAAATTCTCGACGTGCATGACACGTCACTCCAGTGCAAGAGGTTAACCACTTGCGCTGGCAACTAATTGCGGACCATATCGAGTGACCAAACTGTCATTTTGAACTCGTTGGTATCAATATCACTGGATAAAAATTATTGACAGATAATAAATTTACTATTTGTTTTGGCCGAGTTATACTTGAATATACTTAAAACTGAGAAGATATTGCAATTTTGGGATAAAAAATTCTCGATGTGCGTGGCACGTTGTTCAGCGCAAGAGGTTAACCACTTGCGCTGGCAACTGATTGCGGGCCATAACGAGTGACCAAACTGTACACAATAATTCGTCGCTTTCATTTTGAACTCGTCGGTATCGATATCACTGGAGAAGTAATAAATTTATTATTTGTTTTGGCTGGATAAACTGAGAAAATGTTGCAATTTTGGGACAAAAAATTCTCCGACGTTCGGCAGCAAGAGGTTAAGAGTTAAAGGCAGCGGTCGTGCACGGTTTCGCGTTAGAGTCGAGTCGTCGGGGTAGTTGCAGTTCGATCTGCAATCCCTTGGAAAGGCACCGCGACACGACACGACACGACACGATACGACACGACACGACACGACGCGACGATTCCCCAACTAGCGAATTTTACCGCGACAACCGCATGCACGGCGGTCGGCGCGAAACACACCGACTCTGTTAACGCGGAGATAGCGGGAGCGGACAGTGGAAAATACGCGGCTGTCACTGGCAACTGGGTTCATCTCCAGACTCTTTCTTTAACACCGCGCTCTCTTCTTCGCCCCGAAAACTCTCGGCCGAATTTTCGTTAATTCCCACGGGGGCAATTTGTCTCTCGAGCGTCAGTTTTCACCCGTGGGCCCGGTATTTATGACCGATACGGCGATCTGTCACGAAGTCTTTCGCGACTTTCGTTCGAGCACACGCACGATACGTCCGATACGTCCGCGATTGCTATTCGTTAACTCACCCGCGCTGATTGCGAGTATTAAATATAATTCAAAACCGGGGCGAAATGTTAAATTGACGATCTCGACGGGGAAGGGAGGCGATGGCTGCCGCGTCCGCGAGTTGTTTCGAATCTCGTAATGAAATGCCATCGTAATGAGTTACTCTCGGGGCGGGTTCAGTTCTCTCTGGGAAATTAAAAATCCAACGGAGTTATAGACGGAATAACATTTCACGGTTGATTGTTGAATGAGGAGCGAACGGGACGAAAGGAAAAGGAAAAAGAAGCTGCCTTTTCTTTTTCTCTTCTTTTTGACGAAATTCAGGCGGATATGCAAACGAGACCTCTTCAGCTGCTCTTTCTGCTCGTTTAATTTTATAGAGGTGGAAGCGGCTAGCATTTCGAAGGGAATGCACCGGCGAAACGTTTGCCGCGGTCGGCGCAGATTCTTTTATAATTAAAAATAAATCCGGCGTTCGGGCGTGCCGGTGAAACGCGATGTTTCAACGAAAAGAGAAAAAAGAAAAAAAAATTCACCGCGTAAGAATGGCGGTTTAATGGACAATCCATTTCGGTTTTTCCCTTTATTATTATCGAGCGGGCACAAAAGCAACGGTGAAATTTCTTTTTCTTTTACATTTTGTTTCGTCGCCGTCAGAGATCCTTTAGTCGACGTTTGCCGCGACTTGAAACACGCACATAGGGGAGGAAACAAAAAAGAAAAAGTCCCTATCAAAGAGATTTCTCTCGCCGGTCGGATTTATTGAAATTTTCTAATTAATAGTTGCTGTATACTGTGTCACGCAGATACGTATATATCGCCGTGTGTGTCGTATACAATTTACAAAGTGGCATTTATTACAAAAACCTCGGTTTACGTTTCGAAAGCCGTTTCACACAACTTTTGTCTCGGAGCTGTGTATCGCCGGGTAATTATATTATATTCTATTCTATATTATATTCTACTCTGAAATTCTGCTCGATATGGCTTCTCTCTGGCAAGGTGTAGTGTAATTAGAGCAAAAATTAGAGATCGCGATATTGAAATACATGGGTAGAAATGTTCCTTCGTTTTTATACATGCTTTAAATAGAATCTTTAAGTCAGGGAATCATCGAATGCTACAGATGGACGATTCTGATAAAATTGCGTGTAGAGGAACAAGAACTTGAACAATGCTTCTTCGTTTTATTACGCGAGTAAATATTAGATTCTTCTATCGCGTATTAATCAAACAAAAAATGATGAATTTATATAAATTCAGTGAAATGATATATTTGTTTATATGATAAAAATTAATTTTAGAGTAATAATTCTGATATACAGAATAATAAATGTGATAGTAAGAAAGATACGATTTTTACAAAAAAGAGGCATTATTATTGAACATTTTTGAAACAAACATAGGGTCTCTCCTAAGGAATTGTTACTCACACTAATACTAGACACTAGATGTTTGGAAACTATTAAAACAACATCGTACAACAAAGATTTGCAAAACTTTTAAAAGTCACGCACGTAACAGGTGAGAAAACGAAGACACTTTCTTTTTTGGAAAATGGTATAAAATGCTGTCTAAAATAGTATGTGAAATCGTTGACAAATTTTTGTCACGATGGATTGAAAGATTCTCTTTACGATGACGTCTCGAAACTTGATGTATTATTTTTTATCTCGAGCTTTGAGTATTAATTCCAAGAAATTATGATATTGCGATAGTTCTCTGTTTCCTTTAAATTCAAAATTCAATATACCAAAAAAAAAAAAAAAAAAAAAAGAAGAAAA
>NW_025110548.1:0-80242 GCF_011392965.1 Frieseomelitta varia
TTTTTTATCTACAACTGGCTAAAACTAAATTTACACTTTTATGATATTAATTTTTAAGTTATAACTGTATTGATGCATATTAAATAAAATTTATGTAGAGAAAAGTTATACAGTCAAAAATCGTGCTAAATAGTGATCGTCGCGTCAGATTAATCGCACAACATATAAAAATTTTCACTCGTTTATTGTTTCAAATTGCAAAGAATATATGTATTATGTAACTATCTTTTCCGTTATTTTAAATGGATATAATTTATTTATTATAATTGAATTGTTCAAACTATGAAATAATGCTTTTGTTTTATTTCTACGATATTTATAGACACTATTTTTAGTTTCACAATTTTTATACGATTTATATACGATTAAACAATTAAATTAATTATTTCATTCAATAAGTCAACGTCATTTCGCTTAAGTACATTGTTCAACATTCTTATAAATTATTAATTAAATATTTTAAATAACACTAAGAAATACTACAGAAGAGTATTTATTGTTTAACTGTTGCAACTAAATTATCGGGAATAGTAGATAATGTTTAAAAAGATAGAATATTCAATAATATTATTTAAAAACTCACCCCCAAATTTTGGTCGATGTGCACACGACGGAAGTTCAATTGGTAATGAGTCTCCGTACCGCTGAAGGTTAATTTAATATTCCGATTGTCAGTGACCCGGAACTGTTGATAATTTTTTTTCAAACTATTAATATTTTGTCTATGTGCACACGACGGAAGTTTAATTTGATAATGAGCCTCCGTGTCGTTCAAGGTTAATGTATATTTCCTTTGTCAGTAATTGGAAACTGTTGACAATTTTTTTCAAACTTCTAAATTTAGTCGATCTGCCAACGACCAAAATTCAATTCGTAAAAAGATCTTGTCTCCGTATCGATTGACATTAATCTGATCTTTCGGTCGTTAATAATGCGAGACAGATAATGAATATTCCTTAAGAATGTATTAGTGACAAGAATATTACAAACGATTAATTAAAAATTTTAAACAACACTTAGAAACATTACAGAAGAGAATTTATTGTTTAATTGTTACAAATAAATCATTAGAAATATTAAATAATGTTTAAACAATTAGAATATTCAGAAATATTATTTAAAACTCACTCCTAAATTTTGGTCGATGTCCACACGAAGGAAGTTTGATTGATAATGAACTTTCGTACCGCTTAAGGTTAATATATGTATATTTCGGTCGTCAATGATCCAGAACAGCTGATAATTTTTTTCAAACTTCTAAAATTTTGTCGATGTACACACGACGGAAGTTTGATTGATAATGAGCCTCATTACCACTCAAGGTTACTCTTATGTTTCAGTCGTCAGTGATCAGGAAAAATTGATAATTTTTTTCAAACTTCTAAAATTTTGTGCACACGACGGAAGTTTAATTGGTAATGAGCCTCCGTACCGTTCAAGGTTAATATATATTTCGGTCGTCAGTAATATAGTGAACGGTTGATAATTTTTTTCGGACTTCTAAAATTTGGTCGATATGATACTGTCAGTATGCATAGCAATGTGCATACTGCTAATAACCCAGTAGCGGGTTTTATAGCGTATTAAAAAAGAAACAAGCAGTTCGTATAATAATTTGATTAAACAATGCTATGATTACATTAGACAACAATAGTTGAACCAGACATTTGGTTCAATCAAAAATTCACTGTCAGTCTGATTGACATTGTGTTTACACGAACAACTTGAAAACGAAAGATTCAGTTGTTAGACAACCAAAAGTTTGCTTAATGTAAACGCAGCTTTAGAAACATCTTGAGAAGTAGTGCCAACGTGATGGAAACTTTGCGAGCGAACTCGTTCAAGAGTTTTTCATCTCGCGGCTGGATAGATAACGAAGAAATTTCGTCTGGCTCTACACGATCGTTCGAAACTCTTTTCTCGAGGATTGCTAGGAAATTTCGTAAAAAAACAATTTAACTTTGCGAACTTGTCGAGGTTGGATCCTGTCAATGACTCTTCTTTAATTCAATTTAATTGCCTGTGGAAGATCTGACAATTTTTCATTAATTAATACATTTTACAATAATATGTGATATATTATACATATTGAATATTAGTTCTTGAATTTTCTAGAGGAACAATTTATTAATATTATTCTCTAATATTAATTCTCTGATATTATCTTTATTGAAGTATTTGCAAATTCTTCAAATGTTTATATATCTTTGTAACTCGTGAAAATTATCCAGAATCTCCAAGATAATTGAAAATTTCCCAGTTATCTCTGAAGTGGTAAAACACTCTCCAAAGTTATTTCTGTAATCCATAAAAACTCCCCAAAATCTTTGATGTGTTTGAATATGTTCCAATGTTATCTTCGAAATACCTGAAATTTATCATTATACTTATTCTTCAAATTTATCTTTGCAGCGTTTGAAAATTTCCCCCGGTTTATATTTGAAATGCTTGGAAATTCTCCGCAGTTATCTTTGAAATGCTTGGAGATTCTCCGCAGTTATCTTTGCAGCCCGTAAAAATCCACCGTAAGTTATCTCTGCAGTGCCTCGAAATTCTTCAAAGTTATCTCTGAGAAAGTGCCTCGAAGTTCTCCAATAAAATCCAAAAAAAGAAAGCTATTCGCAACAGCTGAACTGACGCAAGTCAACAAACTCGTTGTCCGACGATGTAGCTCGAAGATTAATCGCACAACTGAGAAATTTATCCGGAATATCAAGCTGCCATGGTAAATAAAGTTCGGCAAGTGGAGAGCTCGATTTACCGTTTCTCGTTCGATCGACGCATTAACGTAATAAGATTCGTCGACGAGTTTTGCCGCCATATTCTTCCGGATGAAATTCCTCGCGTCGCACCGTGGTTGGATTCGTAACGATCCAGTCTGCTCTTCAACTTTTAAAAGTCGATAACAAGTTCGGTTCGCAACTGCGAGAGTGGCTCGGATAGATCGTTCCTTTCTTCCACCCTCGTTCGTCCACCGCCGAGTTTCAGAATTAATCGTTCCTCTTTCGGGTTTCGTCGAACGCTTTCGAGCATGAGCTAATCTCAAACTAATAATACCAATTGTAAGCACGTTCGATCGAGGGATTAATCGTCAAATGAAAAATATAAAATAAAACTGGGACTGGGGATTGATACGCAAAATACTTCGAACGTGAAGCGATCGGAGTATAAAATAAAAGATTATAGAGCGTCCGATGGATATATCAAATATTGAATGTTTCAAACGCAAACATAAAACATTTTAAACGTTTTGTAAAATGTTCCAACGGCGGAATATCCACGAGCGTTGAATTTTCAATGCGCGTAATACTCCGCAAACGAAGTACAGAATATTCTAAACACAAAATATTTCAAGCGTGTGTTCCCTAAATACAAAGTTTCGTTTAAAACTTCATTTGCACAATATCAATTCAGCATAACCTGTACCAAACGCTTCAACTGTTCTGCTGAGTTCAATTATTTAGATTTTCGTTGCAACAAATTCATTTCGAGTTACGTTGAAAGGTCACGAGGAAAACATTATATTTGTACATGTCTATTTATTTTTCTATATCTGCTGTTCACATTGCTTTATAAAATAGCAATGTACATGTCATTATTATTATTACTATTATTTTATTATATTATTATATTTGGTGAATAGTGACCACAACATGCGAAAATACATATTGCCCGGAATAAAATGGTAGGACACTCTCTATTTTCTCGTGTTTCTTAAAAACAATGATGTGTACAATATTATTTTCATGACGTGTAACAAGATTGTTGCTATTTTTAAATATTATTTTTCTGAAATTATCAGCATTCACTTAAAAAAGATAGGATATGCTGAAGAAGTAATAATATAAAGAGTATATATGTTAGAATTTAATATAATTAATCTAATATAATATAATTATATAATTTAATTCATTAATCTGTTCTAATATAATTATAATTGAAACAATATTGAGCAGCACAATAAACATATAGATCAGAGTGTTATAACAGACATACGTATTTGCTTCTTGAGAAAAAAAAAGAGATGACTACTACACTATTTCCATTTCATTTTCCATTATGTAAAAATGATCCAGAAATCTAATCACTCGCTATGTGAAATACGATGCTATACAATGTTGAAAGAAATTTAGAAAACTTTTATTTACATTTACAATATTTATTCAAATTTGAGGAACAAATGTGCCTCTCAAGAACAGAGTGTAGTTCATTTCGGTCAAGAATAACTTGGAGGTACAACGATCTTCGTGCTCGTCTCTCGTTCGTCGTGCATTCTAACTCAACGGGAAAATATCTTTCGGGTCTCCTCGAGATACGCTGGCGGGACGTCGTTATGGCGAAAAATACTTGGAGGACAGCCAGTGGGATCACCGGCTGAATATGCAATGGACAACGGCGTGGCAAGGCCGTGCTCGTTCACCCAGATCCACTGGGACTGAAACCGAAAACGTACGGGCGTATGCTGAACTTATTAATAATTTCATGAAACGCCGTCGACTAATTTCAAATGGTTTCTGCGATCTCGCGCCGCTTTAGGCCGATTACCATGGATTCGAGTAATACCTTGAGCTTTGTCGTGCCTCCGACTCGAAACGTGTATTGATTATTATCCTGAGCGATGTTAATCTATATCATAGATAGGGTGTTGTTTTTAGGAAAATTTCATCGTGCTCTTGATGGTGTCCTCCTTTTTTCTCAAGCTTTGTTTCGAACTGTTGAAGCGATATCAATTATTCAGGGACGACAACCGATGTCGATGATTTAGACTCGATGTAATCATTCTTATGGGCTTAAATTAAAAATTAAATTATTAACAGTTATTAACAGGATAAGTTTAGTAACAATTTTTTGAATCCTTAACGATGACACATGTTCATTTGTAATTATGAAATTTAGTACTGCTGAAGTAACTTTTGGCAGAAGTCGCATAGGAATCGAACGTTTTTTGAATATAATGGAGTATTGTTATTCTGAAATATTCATATTAATTTTTTGATCAATTAAAAGATGTTTAGAAAACTTCATCTATTTTGTATATAATTTAAAATATTAATGTTTTTCAGTTGAAAACTTTTAATCCCGCTGTTCTATGTAACACACGAAATAGGTATTACAATTTAATAGATATTAATAAAGTGCCTATAATTTTTAAATATTTTATTTTAGTGTGTATTCTTTGTTTTTCACGAATAAAATACTGCAGAGAGAAAAAGGCACAGCGGCGATATAGAAACGCGGAAAACAGCAGCGTTTAATTCTCTTATGAAATAAATATTAAATTCCTTATTAATTAGCTACTCAATTATTGTTCATTGATATTGTTTACCAACGTTGTTTCATGCTTCCTAACAATGTAAATATTTTGTTACGATACAGTCAAGTGGATTAAATGATAGTTTTCGTATGTCGAGTCGAATTTCATTTGGACGTTAAAGGATTAACACGATAAGATATTATCATTTAGAAAAAGTAGAGCGTCATTTTTTACAAAAATTTAATTACTCTGTTCTGTTTATTTTAAAGTGTTGCTGTTTCCTTTATGAAGCAACAGGACACTTTTCAAAGAAGTATATCATGATTCTTGTAGCCAATTTTGTTTCGTACTTTTTCATTTTTTCATCACTCAAAGTGCACGTTGTGTAAAATTAATTTTCATACCGTTTCCTTTTGTAGACATTTTTCACGAGTTTTCCTCGTTCATATTTTACCCGTGTACAAGAACGGGGAACAAGATGTACAGTAAATCGGCAGTTATTTTAACACCATGAAAGCAACAGGATACTCCCCTTTAGAAAAATTGGATGATCCTGTTCTTTATTCAAGATGACATAATGAGATATTGCTGGAGCTTTGTCGCGAAATTGAACGTAAATCGATTATTATTCGAGCGATGTTAATACAATAAAGCATCGTGAGCTAGAAAAAATTTGATTAACCCGTCCTTTCTTAAAGAACGATGTAATAGAACGTTGCTTCGTCGAGTATTCCTTTCACGTAGCTCATTATATCTCTCTTTACTACTTCATTTCGATCCTCTCGATTTAATTTCCCCATTAAGCAACAATTTATATATCCGATCTCTCTCACGCTACGAGATTTCTATCGAATCTCGATGAAATCCTTCTCGTTTGAAAGTTCATACCATCCGAATGGAATTTTCACGAGAGTGACCAAACCACCTCTTCCCACGCGTTCACTCGAACGCCCACCACTAACCCACCACCCACCACGGCGGCACGATCGCGCATAATTTTCAGCGGGTCTCGTTGACAATTACGTGGCATCATAATAATGAGCGGCGAGCGTGTGTCGCCGATAATCAAGGGCGTGCGCGCGCTTGTTTACGCGGCTGGAACGAGCTACGCAAACTGCCGTTATAATTTCTCGCGTGCGGATTAAATCACGCGGCATGGATTAATTCGCCGAGCGTCATTAGTCGCCGGTGCCACGCTCTCTTATGTTGGCATTAACTCAATAGTAGAAATTCAAACGAATCCGACGTTATCGTTGGGTGTGGATACAAATGCAGTGATTTGATTCGTGAAAGCATGGCAGAATCTTCTCAGAGTCGTCCGAATAATTCGGTATTTGAAGTTAACTCTTCTATTCTGCTGTTCTATTCTGTGCGATGATATATTTTATGAGAACGTGTATATGGTATGATAGAGATATTGCAGTATTACAGTTCGAAAAGCTATAGAATTTATTGGAATATTGTTTAATTCATATAAATTTTAATAATTAAAATATATATACTATATATATTATAGATTGTTAGAATTTGTTAGAATATTGTATAATTCATATAAATTTTAATAATTAAAATTTATATATTATATATATTACATATATTATAGATTGTGAGAATTTATTGGAATATTGTATAATTCATACAAATTTTAATAATTAAAATATATATTATACATATATATATATATTATAGATTGTTAGAATTTATTAGAATTTGTTAGAATATTGTATAATTCATACAAATTTTAATAATTAAAATATATATATTATATATATTATAGATTGTTAGAATTTGTTAGAATATTCTTTAATTCATACAAATTTTGATAATTAAAATATATATATATTATAGATTGTTAGAATATTGTATAATTCATATAAATTTTAATAATTAAAATTTATATATTATATATATTATAGATTGTTAGAATTTATTAGAATATTGTAATACTGTGATATAATATTATAATGCCCTTATGAAATAAACTTTTTCATTCAGATATGAATATGTTTCATGATCAATCATGGTTTCGATTTCTTTGAAATGATTCAAATGATTGTTTCAATATTTTATGTTCTTCATCTCAAAACTTTCGAAACTGGTATTATTCATTGAAATATTAGATATTTAATAAATAGACATTTATTAAATATTTAATGAATACGTGTTTAAATATACCAAGATTTTTAAATAACCTTTCATTACATAAATGAGATATTTATTCAGTTAAGGACTATTATGTTTCTTTGAAATTCTAACGTACTTCAAAGCTCCGAGCGAACGTGTGCATAATTGTTTGTTAGAATAATACATTTGTAATTTCCAAATTTTATCAATATAATCAACATTTTCATAATATAATCACGTACGAATTTTATAAAAATTTCAAAGTGTAACGCATAAAAGTTTCTCATAATAAATGTTATAATACTTTTATCAACCACTGTACGCTTATATTTTCGAACTTGTTTCAAATTTTATCAATATAATTACAAAGTTTGGAGCCTTATTGAAATTTTAAAAACGTTTCACGCAACACACACGCGATATACACGCAAAGTGTTCCCACGTAATAACCGTTCAAATATTTTCACGAGTCACTACATTTTCAACCACGATCGGGATCCATTTCGCGCGAGCGAGTGCAAACACAACCTGGATGGACCTGGTGGCTCGTTTCCTGTTGCCTTTCACGCCCCACAAGTCCACCGTCGCGACAGGAAGAAGAGACGAAGCCCAAGCTTCCAGGTAATGGAAACGCTGCACACGAGGTAAACGAAAGGTTTACTTATTCTCGGAAGATGCTGTTCGCCAGGCTTCACGGGCTTGAAGATGTTGAGAGACGTTGTAATACCGAAGTAGACGGGCCACGAGATAGAGAGAAACGATGGTGTGTGTAATCTGGAAATAGAGCGGAGCTACCTTTCGAATATTTGAAGCTTCCTTCGGGATGTTCGAGCGGACGTTTACGATTAGAATTTGTCGATCGAGAGGCAGAAATTTCTTTCATCGAATGTTCGAAATTTTTGTCGAACTTGTAATCCATGGAGAGTGAATGATAATACAGATATTTATAGAGATAATTTTGCTGATGGTTGGATAGTTTGTAATCTGGGAAGGATTTTTCAATTAATTTGCTTCTTGAATAAATGACAGAAATGACTGATGAAATCTTCAAATCTTTACTTTCGTTTGCAATTTTGTCAAACGTTGGAGAATTCGTTCTGAGTTTTCTTTTTTACTTTTCGTAAAACAAATGATGCATGAAATTTTGCAAAGAATTTTTGAACTGTGTGTAATGTGCGAATGGAATTTGTCAATTGAGTGACATACTATCGACCTCCGTCTCACCGATTTTTATATGGAAAGAGAAGTGGCATAAGAAGAGACACACGAGATAGTTCTTTAAAATTCAACGACGAGATAGTTCTTTAAAATTCAACGACGACCCAGAAAGAAACCTTCGAGAATCCTTGTCCTCATTTTGTCCATTCGTCAATCTTCATGATTTCTAAATGAAATGAATTTAAAGAGAATTCCCATAACACTGTGACTAATAGTCTGTAAAACATCTCAAATATTTCCTTTAGCTCTTCTGTCATATGAACGCGAAGTATGAAGGATATTTCTATAAAAACAGGAGAAAAATCTAGACTATTTTCTTCATTACATTCTCTGTCGTAAAACTTTTAAAACTAGTATTATTCATTTGAGAGTTTTGAAATAGATAGGTATTTAATAAATATCTAATGAGTTTTATTTAAATACCTATTTATTAAGATCTGTCAAAGATTTTTAAATCATTTATCACGTAAATCAAATATCAAATATATTTATAAAATATTTGTTTAAGTATCTAATATTTTATACTCCTTTAAACTCCTCTGATTTCTAATGTGTTTCAAAATTTAAAAGTACAAGAGTAGCATTCATTTTTAAAGATCTTTTGTAACATGTTATCTTCCTTGAAGTAAACCAATTATTACAATTTTATAAGTTTATCTACTCTATACTCTGATATGGATTGAATATTGAAAAGACATATTAAATAGACATTTAAGTATTTAATTTTTTTCAATAGTAAAGAATATTAAATATCGAAATATATATATTTAACTCTACATTTCTAAATCATTCAAATCTCTAAACAACACACTGTTTCACATCTACGAACTATCTAGCAGAAACTATGAATTGACCATTTTGATTATTTTGATAGTTAAATCAAATCTGTTTAACTGGACTGTTTAAATTGTCCAGCTTCTCTATCGTATGCGAGAAAAACAAAGAACAAGAAATGAATTCCCGAGAAAAAGAAAGGCAATTCCAGAGTGCTGGCCTGCACGCGAAATCCCCAAAGCGATCAGCTAATTCAACGATTTCCCTCGAACAAAACCAGCGGTTGTAAAACTTTGAGAACCGGCATTATCCGCCGAGAATTCCCGGACTCGAAATCGAATCGGTGAATCGGTGACCGATCGCTCGAGATAACACGGGTTTATCGACGATATTACAAGAGAAAACTGCGCGAAGGAAATTCGCCGCGGTACCGGAAATTGTCCGGGCGTAATCATCCGTGAATATTAGTTAAAACGAAGCCTCCTCCATCATCGTTTTCCCATCGATGATTATTTATCCGCCATGTTTCGCTATCCAACTGGATATTGAAAGGACGCGATATCTTCGTATCGTGCTCGATGCAACTTTTATTACTCGTCCCGACGTTTTCCACGATCTTCAATTTCGCGATCTCTCGCACGACGAGGCAAACATTTAAATATTAATATTCGTTGCGCGTGCCTGGTAAACAGAGATGTTTTCCAAGACGCGTACCAGCCTCTTTGATGGGAGTCGCGTGTGTTGCAAAGCCGAGTTTAAAGTCGATTTCACAGCTATCGATCGTGGTATTAAGTTCCCGTGCGTCGGCGTGTGCCTGTGTGTACACACACATACGTACTTGTTTGGAATAGATCAGGCTTGAGTTTACGACGAGAACCGAGTAAATGCCCATTAGTTCCCGAACGGTGGGATATTTAGTTTGTTTGGAGGAATAGATTATGTAATAGTTTAACGCGATGTATTTCTGAATATATATATATATATATATATATATATATAGATACGTCTATGGATGAATATTATTAATTAGTATTAAGTATTCGATTATTCATTATCGAATAATCTACTAAATTTAAATCCAATGTCCGAATGTTCTCTGCTGTTTGAATATTCAATTATTCGAATAGAATATTTATCAGCAACGAGTATCTCGTTTTCTGTTAAATTATTTTACATGACTTTTAATTATTTTCTCAATTATGAAAGGGACTTACTGAAACATGAGCCATAAGATTATGCTAGGAGACAACAACACTGATTAAATATGCAAAAGAAAGTTTGAAAAGCAAAAAGGATAAGATACAAGATAAGATGGGATTAAAATTGATGAAATAAAAGTCTGTAGCATAAATTCCCAGACATATATGTATATTAATTACTATATAACTTCATCGTTTAAAATGAGCACTATTGATACGTTACGCACGAAGTTACAACAATTCAAAGATCTTATTTTCCAACTATAATTAATTAATTGTGCACATTTGTTATTTAATACAGTAACTAATAATTCTTCAATTTTGTCAAGTATTGTATTTCGTATTTCTAAATGATCTTGTACACTTGTGACATCCACGATACTTTACACATAATAATTTAAATAAACTTCGGTTGAAGAAGACGAGTGACTCTCTTTAAAAATTCTGTCACACGAGGAAAATAACGCGCTGTCACGAGAGAAAGAGGGTTAATGAAGGACAATAAAGACCGGGGGTAACGTGTTGGGGGATGAAGTGTTTGAGGATGAAGCTTACAGAAGATGGAGATAGCTAACAGAGAAAGGAGAGCCAGTCCCATTTTTCATTGGTGAATTTGTTTGTACAGCAGCTGCTGTCCATATTTGTTCTTCCGTCGCTTCCGCGGAACTGCACTTTGCATTTGTTTCCCTGGTTCACTTCGAATGTGAGGCGCGCTCTTAGAAACGGAACCGCGTGTTCCTCTTTGCGACGTAACAGAACGACACCGGAATTGAATTAGATGAGTAGTTCAACATCCCCCCAGCTTATGTCGTCGGACTTCAAGAGCTGAAATATCTCGCCACTTGTCCTCCGTCGTCTTATAACGTCGAAATAACTCGAAAGCGACTTTCACCTTGGATATAACTGTTGCCGTAGTTTAAAAATCTACTCCTTAGATGTTCAGACATTGAACTGTTACTACCAAGTTACTCTGACACGGATTTTGACAGGAACATTCTATATCATTGTATGTTCAAACGTTTTCAAACCACTCTGAAATAAAATCAATTTTGCAGTTCAAGTCAAATCCTCGTTCAAACAAAGATTTACTTTCTTCTCCTCATCCTACCAAAATTCCCTACAACGTGTTCAAACATTTTCCAATCATTCTCGCCAAGCTATTGGCAAAAAAAATTTAGAATTAAAAATTTAAAACTTTAGAAATTTAAGGGCCATTCTTCTATTAAAATTCTTCGCTAATCACGCTCGAAGAATCCAACCCTATAACATGTTCAAACATGTTCAAACAGTTTCCAAACCGCTCTGAAAGAGAAAAGAAAATAATAATATTTCGTTTTCATTAAAAAGATATCATACATTCTGTTTTTTCTCCCCATTCCTCCATTAATCGCGCTCGAAGAATCCAATCTCGTTCCCTGTATCAGGTTCAAACATTCTCCAACTATCTTCCAAACGATGCATTAATATGCGCGTCTAATAAAACCGATTCCCCGATAAGAAGCTTTGCATGCGACCTCGTAAATGATCATCGTCGAGATTCGAGCGTTGAAAAGCAAAGGGGAATGGATTACACGCGGATTCCAATTCACAGAGACTCGACGATTTCGGCTGAAAACGAACAGTCCTGGTTTTAGCCTCCTTTGACGCTGGCTCGTTACATGCGTGAGTTTTCTGGCCGCGCGGAAAGCAATTTCGGCTGATAAGTCCTTCAATTAAGCGAAACGCAGCGCGTCCCCAATCGGCTTTTCAATGGGCCACCAAAGAAATATGCGCAGATTGGAAGATCGCGCTCTGTTCCGTGCGAAAGCTGCCTTTAATGCGATGGAAACGAAAGGGGAAATCGATACTTTGATGCGTTAGAATGAATCGTCGAGAGGGTTGCTGTCTGATATTCGAATTGGAGAATTCATTCTGACATTCTGTGGATCTTTATCAGTTTGGTTTTAGAGAGTTTGAGGTAGTTTAGAGCGAAACTATCCACGGTGGCTGGTGTTGTTGATTGATAGTGAATTTTGAGGGTTAATCTTGCCTCTCTCAGGATTCTTTTGAGTAGTATTCGCAAGTTTTTAGGTTCCTCTAGTGAGGATTTTTCTATTGTACACATTGAGGACTGAATCTATGGATCTCATTACTTTTTAGTGAGTTTGAGATATTTTAGGTTTGTATTATTTGACTGTATTAACTGTCTCTGTCATTTATCCATATCAGTTGTCGACTAGGATGACATTCGATTTCTTTTTGTTCATTTTTCTCTTCTTTCGTAAAGCACAACGTATCCTTTTATCGAATAGGGTCGCGAAACGATTCGCGAGGACAAACATCCGCATCTCGATCGTTGCGATTCGAATCACACCCTGCCCTGAGGAGAGACGTAGCCAGAGAAAGCTTTGACTAAGGCAGAAGGTGATTGAATTAGCGAACAGCGGCAAACTCTGTGTTCAGCAGGAACGCAGACCTGCCATTAACTTAATCAAACATCCAACTACAAGGTATCCTGTAATGGCAACGAGAAATCAGATATTCTTCCTGTGATTCGTCGTTACTGCTAAATCTGTCGTGCGTTCTTATCCTGTCGTGCGATCGTTTGAATACTTCGTGACTGTGCATGAGAATTTTCATGCATATTCATATTTTTATAGATATTAATATAAAAAATGAGTGGATTAGAAATTACAGTGTGTACGTATAGTGAACACTTGTAACTTCGTTTTCTTTATGAGAATGTTAGATGTTAAATGAAAATATACTATTATTTCTGAATGTTTTGTACCATACACCAAAATGTGAACATTTAAATTTACAAAGCAGCAACTATTGTATAACAATCGTGATTCATGAAAGTATTCGAACTTACATTGTGAATATATTGTGAAGCATTTTTCGTAAAGTTTAAAATGAAAGAATAAGATACTTGCAAATGTATTTAAACAGGATTTAGATACTACAAATGTACTTAAATAAGTCACAACCCTCACAAAAGGGTTTTCTTTCAATTACCACTCCTTGCAAAAAGTTTTCAATCAAACGCAAGTATTATGAAAAAAAGAACATTGAAATCTTTCGTGTAAGAGAATTCAATTGAAATTGCCAGTTCCATTATTATATTTATAATTAATATTATACTTATAATATTATAATTAATATTAATATTATATTTATAATATTATAATTAATATTATATTTATATTATAATATTATATTTATGTTATAATATTATAATATTATATGTATATTAATATATTTATCATATATCAAATGAAACAATTGTACTTATTTCTGCTTAAAACGAAGTGCTTATATTTATATTATAATTAATATTATATGTATATTATAATATTTATAATATATTAATATATTTATAATATATCAAACAAATGAAACAATTGTACTTATTTACGCTTAAAACGAACCAATCATATCTATGAAACAATTACACCTATTTCATACTTAAAAGATGTCACTGTTCTTGTAATACGTTTAAATAGACACTCGTGTTTGACCGAGAACTTTTTACCAGGGGTAGTATGATATATAACACCTATGTGTATGTCATATAAATCGCGATCGTTCACTTCAGAAACGCCCTGTTAATAAATTTCTAATGGCAATCACGACAGGTGAATTTCACTAGTATCCCTTTGAGCGAGGCATCGAGATAAGCCAGCATCTTCCCTCCCCGCCCTCCCACTGTTCTCGATTCGTAATGGATCGATCGTATCGAACGTATCCGCGGCAGTACAGCCGGCAATTCGCACGGAACAGACGGCAACGAGGGGTCTCTCTCGGTATAATTGCTTGGCAATATCGCGGCAACATCTCCGTCTTTGATTGCATTACCGGTACGGTGTAACGTTATTAGCGAGCCGTTGCTTTAGTTTACGCTAATTCGATCGCGTTTTCAAGTTGAGCCGCGCGACAGAGAAATCTCGCGGAAGCGATTTCCGTCGCGGGCTGGCAGCGTCGCCTGGCAATTTCCGGTGAAACGCGCGTCAGGCTAATTCGAAACCCGATTAATGCTACGCCGACGTGTAAAATCACTCCGATAATTATCGAATCAGGAGAAAACTGAGATACTGAGGCTTTGAATCGGCAGGATTATATTATCGTTATTAGACCGTGAATTCTCGATGAAGATTCAATTATTATGTTTGGAAATGTTGCTCCGATGAGCGCGCTACGCTTCAAGTGTCTTTGTTTGTGTATTTTTGTACAAATGCATTCGTGTGCTGAATTAACAATTGAATTGTTAGTCTTATTTTAGTGAACTGGCTTCGTGTAAATGTAGTGACAAACAATTTTAGTAAAAATGGAAATTTCATTGTAAATACTTCTAGTAAATAATCACAGAGTTAAGTACTTTCAATATTTAATATCATACTTGAAATTGTAATGTATATTTAATGTTACGTGATATTAACTACTGAAAGTCCCTTGGTATGACAGAAATGGAAATTGTATTTTTTATTTATTAATTTCTCCAACTCTATTCAACTGTTTAATATATCATTTTCCTATTTCCCATTTCCTTGTCACTGTATTCACATTCGCTCGTTTAAATTCAATTAATTACAATGATCAACATCCGATGAGTATTAATTAATCAAGTTAACATTGGTTAACTGCGTCTATCGACGACATTATATCTATCGATACTAATTACATCACTCCTATCGAAAATTCACGTCAACGTCAAAACTTAATTAAGTGTCACGAATTAAATTTCCAATCCCGACGAAAGAAAAAAAAAAAATAACAATCCTCCTCGGAATTACACTGTCGCTTATTAGTCGACACTCTCGAACACTGTCTCACCGTCGTTCGATCTTCTTCTTGTGCAGCTTACGTCAATCGTGAGTCACCGTGGCCATCTTCATCTGCGCAACTGCCAATTTACGGCCAATTCCACCGATCAATGTTGCAAACGCAAAAAAAAAAAAAAAAAAAAAAAGAGAAACGATTGCACCAAGCCTCTATTCTTCGTCGTGTGTCTTTTCTTTCTCGCGAGAATTGCCAGAATCTGGGCTTCGTAGAAAATTCGCAGTGTCGCGAATTCAAGGTGAAACAAAGTATTTGCTCGTCGAGCGTGAAAGAAAGCCCGGAGCTCGAGAGGCTGGTGAATGCGATTCGTCGCGTCGATGCGGGCCAGAGCGGCTCGAATCGAACTGGCAAACGAGTTCCTTGAAATTTTCATGCCTCGTGTGTCCCGGGGCCGCGTTATTCTTGCATCTCGAGGCAGCCGCGACGACGCTCCACGCCTGAAGGAAAATAATTTCCTTCGAGAATTGCCCCGGCTACGAATTGTTCTTTCCTCCTGGAAATCGTGACTTGTCTACACGTTGCTCGTTTCCCTTTTTTTTTTGTTTTTCGGGGTCACAGCACTCGTATTTTCTTTGATCTGTTGTAACGTGCGGTGCAACGTTTTGATGGGATTAATAGGGTAGCAAATAGATATTATTTAGAGTTGATGTTGATGTGACGTGACATGTTGAAATAATATTGATAACGTTATGAATTTACAATACTAAGGTAATACATTATTTAATGTACACACATAAATGTATTTACGAATGTGGTTTAACGTAAATTAAATTACACGTACAAAAGTAGTGTATATTTATGGACCGTGAATTTGAAAAGAACGGAAAAGTAAAAGATTATTTTACTCATTAGAAACTACTTGATCTGTCAAAGGCGCATAAACTGATAAGTTGGTAAATAAATATTTATTTAAAACAATATTAATGTAATATAACATGTCAAAATAATAATAAAATAACAGTAACAATATTATTAATTTGTAGTAATAGTGATCTTAATTTGTCTAAATTTGTTTCGAAAGGATATACATATAATACATAACTTTTCTGTATCAATCTGTTCATTATAAAATTACCGAAATCATACTTTGAGAAATAAAAATTTGTTTATGTTACTCCAAAGAAATTAAGTTCGCGTCTGTTTTAATTAAAAAATAATTAAGAAACACACTAAGCTATAATCTAGAAAAACGAACAAACCGAGTCAAAGTGATGAATAAAATTTTAAGGGAAAATCAGTTGTTCTGGCAAAGTCAGGGTTGAGATTATTGCAAAATTTCGGCGAGAAAAAGTATATTTGGCGAGGGTTATGGGTGTGAAGGAGGGTGGGAGGGAATTTCGTGTTGATTTGGCTGTTTCATGCTGCGGAAGATAGCGATCACGGGCGGTTAATGGAAGATCGTTATATTTCGGTGAAGCGTAACGAGAAGGGAAGCCTTCGAGGCATCTTCCTCCCTTCCGGTTGCTGTCTGGCCTCGCTAACGCGATTGCTGAAGCATTTTCCGGGCAACTGTTGGAAAACAGGACAAGGGCCATTATATCGTGGCTCGCTTCTATCTGTCGCTCCCCTGTCAGCTTTGTTCCTCCTCCTTTTTCTCGACCTCTGGTCGCGCTAGGATTCACCGTGTCACGTACATTCTGCTCGTGACAGTTGCTTACCCCCGGCGCAACATGTGTGCAAAATTTTCTCTAAGGATGTTTTTAACAACGCTTCTGATCGCTCCCGATGTAAAGTATTCGAGCGCCCTGTGATTGCATTGCGCATGCTCTACATGACACTTTAACATTCAAATATTGTTTCTAACGATATTTAACTGCTACAGTATCGCACAAATGCATTCGAGCACTTTGTAATTACATTATGCGAGTTGTATAAAAATATTTTGACACTTTGTCGACGGTCAAATGAGGTGAGAAATATATTTAAACAGCCACAGTCTATTGTATTAATTTGTAATTACAACTATATTGCATTATATTGCAGTCCACTCTGTCGATTATATTAATTATATTAATTAATAAACTTCGGTATTATATTATACTTATTATATTCATACTGCAGACTAATTTCTGACTAAATATATATTCGCAGTACGTGTCTAATTTTTGGTTTTCAATTTGGTCAACATTACATTTCATTATATTGTTGATAAAATTACAAAATGTATTATACAACGTATATTCTACAATGCATCTTTTGTGATAATCGTTCGGACAGTTTTGTGAGTCAGTGCAATTTTAATTAATATTGTAGAATTTGCAGTAAATGAGACTTGGACTTTGTTGTACGATCGTTAATTTTCGAATAATTTACTCTTGAGGCAATAAATTGAAAAGTATCGGTGAAGGGTATATAAAAAAGTTCAACACGTGAAACAGAGACCTTGAACATGACACATTCTAAAAATTCTAAAAAAACTCTAAGAATTCTGAAAATTGTCTACAACGCACAACCGAGGCTGTAAAATACCCGTCTCCGAAAAGAGCGCCGGATCAACCGAGGCGAAGTTTGAGTTTCAAATGACAAAAGTGAAACAAACCGTACAAACTCCAAACAAAAGAAAAAAAAGAAAAAAAATACGAGGAACGTTGTCAAAAATAAATTTGAAACTTTTACAAATAAAGGGGAGAAAAATGTCCAACGACGTTTGAAAAAAAAAAATAGCTTTTCGAAAAGTTTGGAAAGAACTAAAAAAAAGAGGAGTTTCGTTGGAGAAAGCGAGAAAGAGGGAAAAGGCCGGTATAAAATTAAACTGGTTCGGCCGTGCATGGTGTCGTATGATCTCGCGTCGCAGAAACTTCCTCTAAATATAGGAAGGGCTCGAGACGGAAAGCCGCCAGTTATTATTGTTGTTAAAAGGAACGACGTTGCACAGGTTGCCGTAATTTCTGCTACATTTGTCATCACCCCACCGTACAATTCTCGGCTTCGTTTGCCACCGCTCGACGAGAATAACCACCACGATCCGCTCGATCGGCTCACTTTCTCATTTAGAGAGAAAGACAGAACGTGCAGATTAATCAATCTCTGCGAGAAAGCGATCCAAATTGAGGATATCGGGGAACTTGAGGTTATCGTTAATTAAGAGTTGGAAATATTAAGTTGGCAATAAATTTTCATTAAAGAAACGTTGCCGAGTGCAACTGAAATACGTGGTGTCAGCGAATAATTGTGCATAAATGCGGACTTTATCGAGAGATTGTAACTCGATTCTACGCTGTTCATCTTGTGAAAGATTTAATTCCATTTTATCGTTAAGTTTTCATTCACGACGTATGTTAATTAGATTCGTTATCGTTAAATTAATTGGAGGATTGATTATTATAAACGTTTTATAGCTGCTGGAAATGAAACAAACGAAAACAAATGAAAATCTGGATTTCCTAAATTTTAAATTGCCTGGTGTCCAATTGAAAGTAAAGAATTATGAGTTGAAAGTAGACTTCTATGCAAGGTGTAGGATATTCAGATTTCATCGAATGATGCGTATGATGTGAACTTTGCGGAAGAATTAACTTTTATTATTAAATTTACTGCTCTAAATAATTGAAGGATCGCTTTTTAGAATGAATTTTTCGTAAGTTTGAAAATTCTACTTGCACGCTAATTTCAATTTCAATTTCAATAACGTTGTACGAATTATGTACGTCATATAATAATAACGGAATGGGCAATTGCACTTCAATAAGAGAACATCAAAAAGTACAAGGATCTCATCCAAGGATCTATTTAAACTTAATAAATATTTACTATATAATTACTTTTTACATCGAGCTGAGAATCGTCATTACTAAAATGTAACAAACATGAAGAATTATTAAAAAAATACAACGACTCGCCATTTTTCTTAATTACAATTATTACACTATAGTCAATGATTAATTACTATGACAAACATAATCACTCACTGATCTATCTACAATTGCTTACCAATAAAATTCTCGAGGACAAACGACTCGAGATACAAATACTAGAGAAACGTTTCAGCTTCTGTGCGACAGATAAATATAGAAAGAAGCGAGACGTGAAAAATGATTCTCCAATTGCTTCGAACAGTGAACGAAGAGGAGACCACTTATATCGCTCGTATCTATTGATGTCTATGATATCAAGATATATAAGCTTGAAAGAATCCCGTGGAAAACGGTTAGAGCTCGAGCACGAGCGAGAGGAAAGGCTTGGAGGAGAATTGCAAGGCTCGTTCGGAGTACACTCTGGGAAATGTTCCGCGGGGGTTCGCTTTTGTTCGAGCACAAACAAGAGCAGAGAGGCTGCGGAAGAAACAGCCACTAATGGGGGAAAACGTTCCTTTGATAAAGACCACGGCTTCACCCTCTCGATATTTATCGTTCGGGTTATCCCGATCCCGTACGAGCTTCTTTCACAAACATCGTTCTTCGTTTGTTGTTCCTCTCACGGTCTTCCCCCATTAGCATTCCGAGATTAAGCGAAAAGAATTGTTCATTTGTCAATATTTCGATAGTGAATTAGTTTTATGTGTCACCGTGAAAGTGCTGAGTGTGTCACATAATGTTTGTCCACGGTCCGAAATAAAAATGTCTCGAAAGGTGTACGTAAGATAAAAACGGGTGTTTCACACAACAATCGTAAGGTGTAATAAAGTTGATCTTTTAGAGGAATCAATTTGAACTTTGAAACAGCAGTTAATTTCCTACAGGGAAACTAAACTGCGAATCTTTAGGTGAAGAATTTTTATTACGAAGTTAGACTTCGAATAACTGTTTGAAATTATTTAACTCTTGTCGAAGAACTAATTTTTCGATGTAATTGATATAGTTTCAATGATACTTTAGCTTTCGATCTTACGAAGATCTGCACGGAGTCACAAAATAATTTTCACTGATTTAATTTTCTGAAAATTAATTGCTTCTTTTCACGTGAAATATTCAAAGACGAGCGAGTTTAAACACTGAGACTGTACAAAAAGAACATGTTTAGAATACATAGAACATACATAGAATTCGTTTGAAACTTAAAGTGCATAGAATATATAAAATATATAAAAATATATATATTTTTTATATATTTTATATAATTTATATATATTTTTGAAATTATATATTTTATATAATTATATAAATAGTTCTTTATATTTATATAGTTTATATAATTTATATATATTTTTTATAATTATATATTTTAGATAATTATAAAAATAGTTCTTTATATTTATATAGTTTATATAATTTATATATATTTTTTATAATTATATATTTTATATAATTATAAAAATAGTTCTTTATATTTATATAGTTTATATAATTTATATATATATATATACACACAATATATAAAACGTGTCTAGCTTTCATTTTTTTAATTATACTCAAGAAAATACGCATGAATTTGTACAAAAATTCGCAGTCCACGCGTCAACAAGTAAGAACGCACGTGATCTATGGAAAATCCCTTCGCGACAGTTCGTCTACCCTTGACAATTGATTTTTCCTGACGTGGTTCGTCATTCGCCTCGCGACGCGTGCAGACGCATTTCGCGGCTCGTTCTTCCGGGTCCAATTAGTTGACGCGACAATGTAGCTTGCGGTTACTCGCCAGATTGCGCGAGCTAATGATATTAACGTGTAAAGACACGGTCATTAGGGATTCGCGGGGATTCGCAGGCTCGATAATTGGCGATACGTCCGTGATATGTTCCGAAACGAGTCCACGACGACGCATCTCCGTCGCGGTTCTCTAAGACCATCGATCGTCGGTATAAATATTTTAAATATGTTTCGTGGAATTGAATAAACATAAACCACATGATGCAATAAACGTGCACATTTTATAGAATTAAGAAATAATTGTTGAAAGTGAAACAGAGAGGCTTAACTTGTCAAGGACCAACGCGACGCTTCATTCGTAATTTTTTCTTTAATTATTTTTTAATCTATTTTTTAACTGTAGTTGTGGGATTCGTCGGTATAAGTATTTTAAATACTTATATTTCGTGGAATTGAATAAACATACCACATGATGCAATAAACGTGCACATTTTATAGAATTAAGAAATAATTGTTGAAAGTGAAACAGAGAGGCTTAACTTGTCAAGGACCAACGCGACGCTTCATTCGTAATCTTTTCTTTAATTATTTTTTAATCTATTTTTTTAATTGTAGTTATGGGATTTGTCGGGCTATTTTTAAATTGACATATTAAGGAAAATAACAACATACTGTTTAGAATTTTTAATCCGACAGCGACTGATTATTTTACCAAATACATTTTTAGACTTTTCTTCTTAATACAATTATAGCAAGAAGTATAATTATAATTGCAACATAAATATACTATAAAATATACTATACTATAATATGACTACACGAGTATGGTTTCGAATAAAAATTCTTGTTTTAAAATAATGAAAAACTCATTTGCCCCATTTCCAAATTGTTCGTTCAAATTAGTAAACCAGCTCCCAATTTGAACTATCTCGTTGATTTAAAAAAAAAACACTTTTCAAGCCGCACACGGTGTATCGATCGGGTTTACTAGATTTATTTGCCAGTTACAATGCTGAAATTACTGAAATTACTCAAATTTCTCTTTCTTCTTTGCCCGAAACGATGAACACGTCTCCAATCAAACGTTTCCGGAAGTATTTTCCGCGCGTTTTTAAAATTTTGTGGCGGCAACGCTGTGGGCAACAACGACAAAAAGCGTATCGATCAACAGCCCTCACTGACTCATCAATCGTGATTTGACGAAGGAGGCTGCCGGTGACTGTAGAAATTCCATCGGGCCTGGGGAGATTTATGGGTAACGAAAATTGAAGGAAGCGCGGCCGCGCGCGTGTCGGTGACGCAGGCCGCGCGATTTTTCAGCCGTTTACCCCAACCGGCCATAAATGAGATGGGAGCAGATGCTTTATGACAGGCCTGAACCGCGCGATCTGCGCGTGGCGTGTTCGCGATTTAACGCCCGTTCTCTGATGGGAATTGATAGCTATGGCGCTCAGTGCGCACGCTTTACAGGCATGTGTTCAATGGATAAACAGATGATTGGTTTAATTTCGATGCGCCGCTGCCGTTCGTCGCCGCGCGATTGATGCTCGCGTTATGAGCAAGCTATTGTCCCTCCTTTGGCAACGAGCTCGATTCTCATTCCTCTTGGAATATTTCTTCTTTGCTTGTCTCCTCGTTTTTCTCTTTCCATTCGATGAAACAGAATTTATCGTTCGAATACAACCAACATTGCTGATTGAACATTTGAACTCACTATTGAACTGGTATATTTTAGATGCTTTGTTGGTTACAGCGTCTATTCGATACTGGACACTTATACTATGATAATATAAATTCATTTCTTTTTCATTCATCCGTATCTGAGACAGAGAGAGGATGAAATAGAATTTATTTTCTAAGTGCAATGAAGTATTTGGAATAAATTAATTTATTTTACAACTCTTTTGCATGTAATAATGTACAATGATATATGGATTAAAATACACAAATTTATGTATATATATCTTCAATATATAATACATTCGTAAATTCTAAATCTTAATATATGAAACACGCAAAAATAAGAACACCCAAATTTATAACAACTTTTTATATTTAAATCTTATATATTGTGTATAAGAGATTATAAGGAAAAATACAAAACAAATTTACGAATACGTACTAAAATAAATTTAACTAATTACATTAAAATGTTACACGTTGATATGTATTAATTTATAAAAAAAGTTATGAAAGGAACATTGACTGCATTGCTCCTTTCTATGACACATAGAAAGGAGAAAATTGTTATCAGAAAACAAAGCTACGAATAGTGAGGCGGATGAGAAAAGAGAGAAAAGGAAAATTCAATCGTTCGAAAGGAGAGGATCGATTTTCTTCGACGAGAATCTGATCGAAAAAGCGCGTTCTGCTCGATCGAGTGGCGCAAAAGGTCGACAACGAGATCCTTGGACCGGGCACAGAGGGGAAATGAAAGGCTGTGCCGCTTCGAACGCGAACTTTCGAGTCCTTCGAATCGATAAAACACCCTCTCCTACCAGAGCTCGTCTTGGCAATTGCTATCGAGAAAATAATGCGTATTTCCCTTCCTTGCGACATCCGGTTCAGCTCCGCTGGTTGGTAGATGCTCGCCAAATAACTCGAACATAACTTTCGATAACGCTGACTGTCACCAGTTGATTAAAAAAAAAAAGAAAGAGGAGAATAAGAGAGAAGAGAGGAAAAAAATAGAAAGTCATTGAGGTAGAAGTTGCAGGTTGTTGAGAAAAATAGGTTGCAAGCATTATGGAGGTTGAAGAGGGATGAGATGAATTCTTTTTTCATTTTTTCTTTTTTTTTTTTTTTTTTTTTTAGAATTAAATTTTTATTTAATTTTTTTTTTTTTTTTTTTTTTTTTTTTTTTTAAATTACGACGCTTGCAGCTCGCCAAGCAGGAAGGTGACTTTTTAATTGAAGCGTGTGACCTTTGCAGTTCGTTAACTTGATTGCAATCTCGTAATTTGGAGGCGATACAGTGTCTTGAGATTCTTTCTTCTTTTCTTTCCTCGCGTTGGCGTAGATTAGAAAACAGCAATATATGCTGATTACAATTTAAATTGAATTCAAACAAATGGAATTCTTTTCCTTTCGCGTAGAGTTAAATTAGAAAGTAATTACTTTTCGAGCGTTTCCGATTAAATTGAAATAGTTGAGATATCTTTTTCTTTTTATTTTCTTTTTATTTTTTCTTCCCTTTAAATCGGGAAATAATATTTTTCGTGCGAATATTCGATCAAATTAAAATTCAGTTAATTAATTTATCGTAATCTCAAATTGGACTCGATAAAATAAAATGTCTCAAAATTTATTTAAAATCACTTCATTTTTATTGTTAAATTTAAATTTACTTCTC
Organism: Frieseomelitta varia; assembly: GCF_011392965.1. NCBI lineage: Eukaryota > Metazoa > Arthropoda > Insecta > Hymenoptera > Apidae > Frieseomelitta > Frieseomelitta varia. Next base: position 24,265 of record NW_025110548.1, read on the forward strand.
TTTCATGTTGAATTATATTGGCTCCTGTGAATGTTCAATGAAATCGGAATCCGTTCGATTAATTACAATTGTTTCAAATTGAAACTCACGGAGAATCTTGGAATTATTCGTTTCCTCTGAATCGTGTCAGAAAACATTAACATTCATGAATATTCGATGAAATTTGATACATAACTTTCACGAATGTTTGACAAAGTTTGAGCTCGCGGATCTTCGAGTCACGTTTTCCAGTACGAGACAATTTATTTGCCGCTCGAAGCTTGTGCCCGCTTGAAAACTAAAAATACTGAATTAATTCTCCGGACAATAAAACTGCCTAACTCTAAGAGCATCATGGAATGGTTTGTTTCTCTTTCGCCTCAGTCTTCTTCTTCGTTTGTTAATTTTTGCACTGTTCCGATGTCACTCGCGATCGATAGTGGACGAGGTGGCCTCACGTTCCGCAAATATTGTTCGTAAGTCTCATCGCAAACAGTGTTTCACTCCCCGTGGAAAATAAATCCGATCGCGTTTCGATATATTTTTCGCCGACGAACGATCGCTTTGTTAAAACTGCCCTTAAAAAGAGAAACTAATTTGCGACAGTGCTATATGCATGGGTGTTTTAAGTGAGAAGATTCACCAAGGAAAAATTCGTTCTCGCAGTTAAAAAATATCACGGATAAAAAATATTTTGCGCATTAGGTTGAAACATTTTCTTTTTGTAGGCTGTTCGTAGTATTAATTAACTAAAATTACTTCTAATTTCTAACAGCGAGCAAAAGTGACATTCAAATGATTTTAAGGCGAGAGTTTCATGTATTTTCAATGGTAAATTTTCGGAAATTTATTTTTTAATTAATGAGTCATACTGTTTACTACTGTTGCAACTTGTTTTATTTTTGTAAGAACATAGAATTGAAATATTGCAAGTACCAATTGGAATATTATTTTTTTTTCTTCTAATGTAAATAATCAATTTATCAATCAGGATCAAGGTTAAATTACTAATTTCTTCTTTCTTAAAATTGTTTTTCAGGTAAGCGTTGACTCTGAAATTATTTTGGACACTGGAATGGCAGATTATCTATTACGGTAGCTGAATTACATACGGTAATATTCAACAACAACAATAATATGATAATAAATGATAATTATAATATTCATGTCATATTAAATAGAATCAAGTAGAATTATAATAACAATACAAATAGAATATACATTCGAGAATGGAATATTTATTTTTGTTCACCACAGAGGTAAAATAAATTAATGAAAGCTATTATTTTGAGAATACAATGGTATAATAAGAATTTCATAATCGAAATAGATTTACAGTCCAAAAATAGAATGGAGTACGTCAAAATTGACGAAATAATTCGGAATGAAACGTCACAAATAATTACATGCAACATTAAATATAAAAAAGAACTTGTGTAGTTGAAATTGTTTAGAAAGAAATTTCCAATAGCTCGAGAATTGTGTTTGCACGTTTAATTCATGATTGAAGAAAAGAAGAAAGTAGAATAGAAATTTATTTTCATTTCTTTGGCACTGGAAGCGCTTCTGTGCTTATAGGAAGCGCAAAAGTGATCACGAAATGCAGATTACGCGACCGAAAAAATGTACATAAAGTGTCTAAAGTATAATACTTCTGCTTTGAGATTCTCTATAAGCACATAAAAATCCCGCGGCCTATTGTTAAAAAGAACCAAACAAGCGGAAACTTCCAACCGAGAATTAAAAAACTTTCGCGGCAATTTCCCGCCTTGAAAAATTTTTAATAAACGAGGGGATTCGTGTTTGGTAGCCTGGCTCCTCTTGTGAATCCCGAACACCGTGAACGAATAATCGTTGCAGGGGACTCGCGATACTTTTCGGAAATTGCCAACGATTACTACGTAGCCAGCTTCGAATTACCAGAGCTTATTATATCGAGGCCTTGCAGAAGTTTTCCTTAAACACGACGAAAGAAATTTCCTCGGCCCTTAACTACCGGGAAGCACTTGAAAACTTTCCCAATGGGAGAAAGATGAAATTTAAGTACGATCTTTAACCGATTCCCCGTGGAAGAGGCTCGCTCGCTCTCGCAAAAAAGAAGAAAGCTTGCTTTTATTATTTCTGTGATTTCAAAGGGATGAAGTGATGAAAGAAAAAAAGAAGGATGGAGGGGAGGGGGAAGGAAGAAGAGGGAAGATAAATTTAATAAACTCGGCAACGAGTCGTCGATAGAGACGAGGCGAGCTGAAAATTCAGTCGTTTATTACGCTCCGTTTTACAAAGAGCAATGCGGAGAAAGCGACAGAATTTTCGCGACCAATGAAAAGTTCAAATTCAACTCTCAGTCAGTGCTTGCGCGAAGCCTCCTTTCATTTTTAATAAAATTTTAATTAATTACACGTACACTCTCGCTTTCACAAGCTTCCGAATACCTAATAAATTCAAATGAAAAGTAACAATGGTGACAGTGACGCAGTTACTTTCTAAGAAAGTTGATACTAATTGACAGATCTGTTATCGTTGAAAATCTATCGTTTGTCGAATTATTCCAAGTGTTAACTAAATATTTGAAGGATTAAAAGTTGAGAATGGTATTAAAATTATACGATGGTCTTTACAATTCTATCTTAATCCTATCGAAGAATTATGGGATGAATAATTTTGTTTAATTTCCGATTAAGTCGAAAAGATCAAGATCAAGCGTCCACAATTCAAGAAAGATCCGTGGAAATAATTACAAGGAAGTTGAAACGAAATTCAGCAAAGGGGCTTTAAAGAAATGCCGCGAGAATTGAATTAAAAAATTAAATTAAGGCACAGTGTAGTATCTTTGATCTTTCTATAATGCTATACATTTATCTTCAAACTCATTTCATTTAAATTTAAATTCACACGTGAACTTTTTGATTGTTAGATTTACATGATTCGTTGCGCGAATAGTGACAAATTTGACCTGCCAGGAACAAACCTGACATTTTATTGTTAACCAACGAAATTTGCAATTGCAACTATTCGTCCTTTCATTAAACGTGTCCGACACCAAGGTACGAATCAAGTTCGAAAAAAAAAAGGACGAGGAACATGGACGAGCGTTAAGCACTGTTTAATTCTGTTTCTCGATCACTTGATGATCTCCTCCGTTCGCTGAAAGAGATAAAGAAAGGACAAAGGACGGAGGAAGAAAGAAAATGAGAAGAAAAAGTAGCGGAGAGTTCTATTTACGAGCAACCAGTCGGAGCCTGGCTTTAATTCGTTTCAATAAACCTATCCGGTACAAGAATCCGCCGTTTACTCGATTTACCTGGAAAACTGGCACGAGTGGCCTCTTTCTACTTCCACCCCTCTACAGTCTGGCCGCCACTATCGTCGACTCTCGTGCCGTGATTGACGCGAAAATAACCGATGGCGAAGGAATGATTAATGAACCTCGCGATTTCCTCGATTTGCCTTTACCTCGTGCTACAACGTTTCAACTTCGTTATTCGAACGAGCACGCTGAGTGGTTCGAACAATCGTCGGCTGTCTGTCTGGTGTGAAAATTTTTTTCGCGCGAGTGATTGATTTTTGGAGAAACTTGGGCGATTTTTTTCTTTGAAAAGACGGAGGATTTAAATAATATAATATTAATATAATAATTATAAGATTATTATATTACAATATAAAATTATAATTATTAACTTTGGTGATTTTTTTTTTAAAACGGGGGATTTAAATAATATGATATTAATATAATAATTATAAAATATAATTGTTGAGAAATTCATTTGTATAATGCAGTAATTATGATGATGAACAAATAAATAATAACACCGTAATTAATTTTAGTAGTTTATATAAAAATATTATCAATGTAGCAAAATATATAATTACTAATAACGAATATAAAATAACGAAGATTTAAATAATGAAAATTAAATAACGAATGAATAATTAACATGACGATTGCAGTATATATAAGTTTCTGTAAATATTTCCATGGCGATAATAAAGTTACTAACAATTTTTTAAATATTCCATTGTTTATTTTAAATACACATCTCGACGGAACGATTTAATGAACATAGATGTCATTGATCTAAATTCTTCGAGGTCGCTACAATAACGATGTGAGCGTCGCCATCTATCAATATGCAGCTGAATAAGCGTGGATTTGTAGGAGTGGATGTCGTGATCGATGATCGTTTGTTTTATCAGATGAATAACGTATGTGTAACATGGACAGACGCTCCACGCGTTTCTTCGGTATGTTTCGACGAATATCTAAATTATGTAATTGCTAATATATTGTTTTGCAGTTTAACTTAAATATATATTTTGTGAATAATATTTAATCATTCCTCAATAATAATAAAATATTTAGTAATAATTTGATTTAATATATTATATATATATTTTATATATTTTTATATATTTAATATATTATATATATTGTATATATTTTTAGCACTATTTGTAACGAGAAGCTGTTTAACGAAAGATCAACATCTGCAGAGAAATTACACACAGCGTTCCGTAGTTTGGCGTTCAAACTTTGCCGGTGTGTTTTACAAGCAAAAATGGATAGCGAGTGAAATATCACGTAGCAAGAAGCTCATGAATGATTCGTTAAAACTGTAACCAAAATGTGAAGCGCAAAGTTACACAGAGCTTACGTACACGTGCATTTTAAAGTGCCGTTTACCGTTCTTTACATCGATACAAAATTGACATTGAAGTACCATTGAACTTACTGCGAACCGAATTTCATTATCAACTTTCAATGTTTGTAATCAGTTGTTCGTTTTATTTAAATGCTTTTGTATTGTGCATTCTTTTTAACTTTTAAAGATCATGAATATTTTTCCATAAAAAATCTCTTTTCCATAAAATATGCAAGATTTAGTGACCTAAGAAACCAAGAGAGATTGTCCGTTAATTGATTAATTCATCGTTGAAATTGTTTATACAGGTTTTGTGTCTTTCTGTCTTTGTTGCAACTTCTAGACGAATCTGTAGGCTTTTTGCTACGTGAAATTCTAATATCTATTAGAACAATGTTCGAACACTCGCTTAAACACTCTATGCGTCAAAAACATATCCATCTGATTTATAAGATCAGACACGCTCGCACTCGCCGCTGGAAATTTAATTAATTACATACGTTACATTCGTTCGAAACAATTTCGTCGCAGCGACTCGGAAACACGCCGAAATCCCAAACCAATTGGAACGACGGCTAAACAGACCGCGCCACAATCGAACGCCTGAGCCATTAGGAAACCCCCAAACATCCGTTCATTTTCTATTCCCGGACATTATGCACGAGACCAGTCCAGCCATTCGACTAATATTCGCGAACACACGTTGCAAAACACGCGCGGTTGATAGCGTTTGCAGATTGGTGCCGGACAGAAAGAGAAAGAGAGAGAGAGAGTGGTGTTCCACAGATGTGAATCGCGATTGCTCGTTAATTACGCCAACGATAAGTGAATGGCGGAGGTTGGACGTTCAAACAACCGGTCTATTAACCGGCGGCTAATTGAAAAATCCGCGGTGTTTGTACGCCACGTGTACGCGATTACCGTGAGAAGTCAAATAAAGAAATCGAAAATTCTGTTTGCCCCGCACACGCCAGATACATCGCTAATTGCGCCGAGGTTCCTCGAGAGGATCGGCGCAAACCGCAGCCCCACGCTTAATTAAACGCTTAATTAATCCCCGTATCGAACGATCTCTCGTTGCATCGTCTTTTCATTCATCTTCGTTCATACCGCATCGAGGTAATCAGAGTTGATGATATTCTGATGAATTTGAAATTTTTAACCGTAGGATTTGAACCATCTAAATGGATAAACGTAATTAATAACGTATTTATATATATATAATATATAAAACATATAAAAATTTGATATTTTTTATGATAAAGGTAAGATATTAAAATATATAATATATATATTATATATATAAATATATTTTTAATATTATATAAAACATATAAAAATTTAATATTTTTTATGATAAAAGTAAGATATTAAAATATATAATATATATATATTATATATATAAATATATTTTTAATATTATATAAAACATAAAAATTTAATTTTTTTTATAATAAAGGTAAGATATTAAAATATATAATATAATTCATAATCAAGATGAAACAGAGACGAATGAGTGAACACAAATTGGCTGAGATAACTAGGAATTATAGAGTAAAATAATTAACTGAGGATGCACTACGAATAACGTGAGACAATGCAAGTATATTTAGTTTATAACTAATGTAACTGAGAATGATAAAAATCGTAATAAATATGAGTAAAGAAGTCCAAGTGGCCATTGAATGCCAGAGATGGGTAAATTCAATAGCCAGGAATATAAATAAATTGACACGATAAGTAAAACATTGTGTGACGAAGATAATTAAGAGTGAGAAAATTGAGAACTCTGTCATTAATGATAAATTAATTGTTTTTGGATATTCAAATTAATATCTTGTATCACAATTATGTGTACTCGCGGTATGTTTCATTTCTCAGAATTGAGTAAAATTCGTTCAATATCGATGATCCTGAAATCAATTTTTACCGTCAGTTTTGAACAGTATACCACTCATTTTCATGTTTCGTCAAATTGCTCTGCCAAATTTCCCATCCAAGTCAGAAATCTCGCGCACGTGCCAGTTGCAACTCTCATTGACAAACTGAAGAAATATATTGCATATTTCCATTTCTACATTACAAAACAATTCCTCTTCGATTAAAGAGAAGTACCAACCCTTCCGCCACCGTCGTATTTATAAATACACGTGCTCACGCACAGGAAAAAAAAAAAAAAAAAAGGAGCGAAACTTCCGCGCAACGAAGTTAACGGGCAACAACAAGTTAACGACAGGGAACAGAGAACGAGGCAGCCGAGAGCGGAAAACGTTTCCACGCTATTGGCACTTATGGCCGTCGCTGTACCGTCACCACTATCGACGGCAATCCATTTATCGGTCGGCCACTATTAATGGCCCGTGCGTACATGGATTAACGTCCACCAGCACGATCCACGAGCCGAACGCGCAACCGGTATTGCGGAGTTTTTGGCCGTGTAATATCCTCGGCTAGGCCAGTGGGTAAACTGGTTTCGGGGTTGAATGTTCCACCGCCATGGCGAATCAGGACGAACGACCGGACATTGCATTAAATCTGACGTACGCGTGCACGACGTACGTACATACGTACGCGCGCGCGTGTTTGTTACCATTACCCGGTTACCGATTTCGTTTAAGTTAACAATATGTGTCACGCTGGCGACGTTTTACGGTGAATCGAGGGGGCGGGAGGGGGTGGGAGGTGGTCGTGGGTCGATTGTTTGGCGAGCCATCGGCATTGGTGACTCGCTGTCGATGGCCCCCGGTAACTGGAAATTGGTAACTCGGTATTTGCGATCGATATTGGACTGATTGTAGCTGGTATTGGCTTTCGTATTCCTGTCAAAAGTCGCGAAATTCAATGGAACTTGGAACACGCGCGCGGCATATTGTTGTAATTGATATCGGCTCGATGACGATCCTCCGCCTGTCGATGCTCGTTTATTTTATTCGTATCAGGAGAAATTTCGATCGTTCTCCGTTTTGTTTTGTTGTAGTTGAGATTTCGGCGAGTTACGATAGATTGAAATACGAAATATAATGCTAGACAATGCTTTTGAAATTTTGAGGAAATATTGTGTTTGAGTATTTCGTGTTTGACGATGATTTGTATGTTGAGAATCTTTCAAATCGAATTGTTTCAGTTGAACGTCTGTCACTGATTACCAGTGTTAACAATACTTTACGACTGAAAAGGAATATTTTCATTTCAGTCTTGTTATTTAACAAATGATATTTTTATAATAAAATACTGTTCGAACATTTGTAGAACTTTTTATAAATATACAATGTATATTGTATGATTTCAACATTCCATGAACACTGTAGTGAGACTCGTCTACACTGAAACAAATTTAATAATGTATGTAGAGAAATTATTTAAATATTTAGTACAAGTGTATGTTTCACAGAAATCGCGAAAATATTTCAACGATCCATTATATTAATACACCTGAATCGTGTTATTCACTAAAATCGTCTATGCTTCAGATTCATTCTGTACACTCAGTTTTTACCAAATCTATGTTTGCAATAGATATCTTTCAACTTTTACATACACTTTCAGATTGATTTCAAATTGTACCAACAATAATCATGCTATTGTTGACGAAATTTCAAAATATAACGTATGTAGAAAAAAAAGTTCGAATACTTTCATGATGAGTCAAATATTTTGACACTTTTTTAATACATGTGTAAATACTAAATGCCTATTATAAATATTATGCCTATGTATGTATATCGATCTTTTCGAATCTTTGCACGATTGGATACGAAATATCGAGATTTTTCATCTGAAAGAGGAGCAGAAATGACAGAGAATGAGCTATTATTGAGAAGTGGATCGATTAACTTCAGAAGATTTGCAATCGCTGGATTCCGTCTTTAAATCGTCTTTATTCTCGATATAATTCCGCCTATTTTTGCTGACGCAAACACGCTCTGTTGCTGGATTCCTTCTAGTTCTCGATAATTTGATCAGTTCTTGTTACGAGGGAAATCGTGCAAGTTGCAGAAGGTTCTAAAGGAATTAAGAAAAATTCCCATCGTCGATAAAAGTTTGTCAAAAAATTTCCACTCCAGTTAAGAAAGAATTCCGCGAACGTATTGCTTCATAGGCATTTTTAATACAGCAACTCGGGAGGAGTAAAAACCAGCTCGAGCTTCGTAGTAAAAATATAATTAAATGTATTAAAATTGCAGAAGCGCAACGCTCAGCTCAGCAATGCAACTCAAAGACCATTGTTCCGGAATTAATTACGAAACGTGAGCTGCTAAGAAGACAAGCTAATTAACTGCATGAATTAATAAACAGGAAAATGTGTAATTGTAAACATGATATTTTTTGAAAAATTAATCTTGGAGTTTAGCATTCTTTGCGCCACTCTTTTATGATGAAAGAAGGATATATAATTCTTTTATTTTTCGAGTAGTTTGACATGAATTGTACATTGAGGTACAAATTGCTGTTAGTTTTAACCTATATGTAACTCTGATACCTGGCACATTTTATTACGCCATTCAATTAGTTCAAACGATCACGATAACATTTTCTAGTTGCGCCTATTCTTCAATATCTCACTTCAAATTTGGTTCATTCATGCAAAAATTACACACTGTTTTATATATGGCATTTACACATTAATTAGTGCCAAGTACCACAATAGTAACCAAAATTCAAATTCTATAATTTAGTTTCTCAGAAGCTACGTATATACGAGAGAATAGAAACGAGATACTTTAATTTGTTCTAAGAAATTCACTGGATCTTTTCCTCATAGAATTTATAATTCCTTCACTTAAGCACTTATTCTGTCTCGTTATATTATATGAACAAATATTATTTGTTGCAATTGGAAACAAATTTTACTTTTCGAAACTTGAAATTAATTTTGTTCGTCGAGTGATATGACATGCTCTGCTTTGAGCGTTTTATATATTTTATATATCTTCGTGCGCTTTGTGCATTCTGTGTAGATTTTTGCATTTTTAAGTTTTTCGAAAAGACAGTGGCAATTTCGATGATCGAGTTTCGAATGGAAGAATTGATCGTTGCCAACAGGACTAACAGAATTGCTGATAGAATACGACACGTTTATTTCTTAAAACAAAGTTACGATCACATACACACACACACTTTACTGTCAAGTCATTCTCCGTCTCTCTTACACACAACACACCCAAACAGAAATTCAGCCGGAAACAATCCTCCGATTCACGGTTGGCTAAATCGTTCACCGGTAGTAGAAAAAGGCACCGCGTAAGTAGTAACGTCAGTCTTATGTCAGCCACCGCGCCCTACCACGACCTTCTCTTCCAAATATTTGTCGTCCCCTATCTCCGTTACCCCCTTAGCGACGAATTTAACCTCCTCGCCCCCTTTCGCCAAATTTATTGCATTATCCAAAACGATTTTCCTAAACGTTCTCACTTCTCTACGGGCGGCGAAAAAAAGGTCGAGAAACAAAGGGAAAAGAGAGAGAGAGAGAGAGAGAGAGAGAGAGAGAGCGTTTGCCTGGCGAATGGAAATTAGGGAGAGGGAAAACAAGAGAAAGGAGGACAACCTGCTGGTGGACGTAGATAAAACGGCTTTCTCGAAGGGTAACACGGACACACAGACGAGCGGGAAGGAGATGGTGGCGCAAAAGAGAGAGAGAGAGAGAGAGAGAGAGAGACGAAGAGACTGCGAACGAGGCAAAGCTTTGTCCACAGGCGTACTGTTCATTTGCCTCTGACAGAACGGGTTAAAGGGATTCGTTCGTTTCGTGAACTGAACGTTCGCGTTCTTCTTTCTCTCTTTCTTTCTCTTTCTCTCTGTTTGTGAGCTGTTCCAACCGCTCCCTTTTTCTCTTTCTTCTTCTCCGCTCGGTTTTTAGAGGGTTGAAATTGTTTGTGGGCATCGAGTACACCGAATGGACGCGCGCGCGCGCGCGTGTACGCTTGCTACGTGACGAAACGCCGAGCAGAGAGGGAGACGAGGGTAAATGGAACGAGCTTTTACGCCGAGCGATATGCGCCTTAACCCTCTTCCCTCTCGCGCAACCCTCCTTCGAAACCGCGACCATTCCCTTCCCCCGATCAAAAATAAGGATTGCTCGGTTCTAGCTGCCGCTGTCGAACGAGAATTGTTGCGGAGAATTGACATGGTTAATGGTATTCTAGAATTTGTTTGGTAGATGATAGGGGAAAGGAGAGATGGATAACCGGGATGATTTATTAGTATATTGCTGCTGTTTATGAAATTTTGTATTTTTACGAAGATAATTGTAAAAAATGGTACCTTTTCTACCCCAAAGGTAGAAAATTTTACCTTTAAATGGTACCTTTTCTACCCTAAAGATAGAAAATTTTACACGTCGGATATAAGGAGTATTGTGTGCGTTTTAGCACGTCTAAATTTAAATCTTTTCTAAATGCATCAAAGTCTGCAATCTAGTTGAAGAATTAGTTGTATAGATGCGATTCTAACGAAATTTGGTGAGACGTTACGTTCAGTATAATTCTGAAAATTATAAAAATGTTTAGAACTTCGATTGCATAGTCAGATTAATTATTATCTCAGAGAAATATGTAGAATTTAGCCATATTTTTAATTATGACAAAATGACAATATTTGTAATTGGAAGATTATCGATCAAACGATTAAATTGAAAAAAGAGCAAGGCACATGGTCGAAATATCTAACTTACTCGATTATGTGCATTCTAGTTTCTTATACGAACATTTATTTTTTAATTACGTAGCAGAAATATAAATATTTTAATTTCAAACTGTTTCCAAAAGTCCCGCGATGATAACAGATCGTCTGATTAGTGAGAGAAATTCTGCGGAACTTTCTATCTCGTAGCAAGGAGTTTGTATTATCTTTCTAAAGTTACAACGTTCTGAGAGTATAATAAAATGGAAGATATCAGGTCTTAAAAACCCTCATCACGTAAAATTGCAACAGAGTCGTATAAAGTGACACAATAGAGTCTTAAATAAAACGCACAGAAATAAAATAATGTGCAGTTTCTAGACAGCAGTCAGAACAATTGCAATGTTCTTAATCAAAGTTTATTATAATAAGCTGATACAAAGTTTCGAACAACCGATGTATGGCAAATTTCTTCTCAATTTTATATATATATTTGATTAAATTAGATGGTTCTATAAGAAATATGTACATGTAAGTTCTTTCAATTTTTTACAATTTTAAACATAATACATTAAAGATTGGAAGATTATTCAAGAAACTATTCAAGGAAATATATTATTTGACAACACGTATAGATTCTTCCAATTGTTCACAACTCTAAGTATAATTAAATACAATGCATTAAATATTGAATGTGATAAACTGAATTAAATGATATTCTTACTCAATGCACACGTGTAAATTTTTCCGATACTTCGTAATTTCAAATACTGATAATTCGATGGTTCTTCAAGAAAATATCACACGTGAATTCCTTGGAGTTCGAAGGATCATTCAAGTTCTATCACAAGCTGTAACAGGGAGTGTATTAGAAAGACAATTAACCGCAGGCAACGTTTTTGTTCCATTGTGCGTCTCGCGATCGTCTTACAAAGGTCCTCGTCGTCTGAGAATGTTTTACAGCAGCGGCGGAATTGTTTGAACTTGCATTTCTACAATGGGTTTGGTTTTGCGCAGACAGTCGGCGCGCAATTGCGAAGTTTCTATTTGAAAAAATGTTGTTGAAGTTGTTTGAAAGAGAAAGTGACGAAGCTTGAGAAATCTTATTGTTCCTTTTCTCTTTCGATGGAATTGAAACGCAGGAAAATAAAGAAAATTCAAATGACGAGGACTTGACACGTGCATATGTACACCCAAATAGCAGAATAAAATGTTTGAAGAATTAGAATTGAATACGTATGAGAAACCACTGTTATCTAAAGTGATAATAATCTCGACAAGAGTGTCACAAAAGATATAAAGATTAGAGAAACGCACTTTTGAATTTCATTCAAGTGTGGAGCGATTAATTGTTCGATGGAGTTTATCTCAGTAAATTTGACCTACATAAGGCAATCCTGGTTTATCGATCGATTTAATCGCGAGTCGGTTAATTGTCTGAGTTTTGTCGACGCAGACATCAAGGGTGCACCTTCTTGCGCAGTGACCTCGATCATTATTATGATTCGAGCTTCGTTCTTCGTCGAATGTTCTTCTGTTTATGAACGTGCGAATCACGATATATCTGGCCTGAAGTATCTGTATTTCTTGGCATCGATGCGAGGACAATGTGGGCACCAGCAGGGAAATGCGCTTTACTCTATTCGCCATAGTATTGTCGAGAGGTTTAACTTGCCATTCTCTTTGGAAATTTTATTTCATCTCAAACTTTGAAAGTCTCGCCACTCGAGACTCTGTCGGCGAATACACATACCGGCGGACAGATTCTCCTTCCAAGAATTTCAGAAAATGCAAATCCTTACGGCGTCGCGAGCTCGGTCCTCTCTTTATCCTATTTGACATCGACTTTACCCTTTGTGCGCCACTTTCGTCGCGATTTCCCAGAAAATTGAGAAAATTTATAGAATAAACCGAACACGTACCGACCATGTTACAACAAATAGTGGATTTGCATGTATCTGATGAATGTCTCAATATTCGAAGTGCAGTGTTATTCGTTCAGGCATTCGAAGAGGGAAATAATCATCATTTCATTCCAAGATATTTCGTTAATTATCTTTGCTAAATGAAAGTAGGAAATTGATTATATATTGCATTATAAATTGTGTGATTCTGTTTTGAAGAATGTAGTTTCTCTATTATCATCAATTAATTAATTATTAAACTAAAATTATTTCACTGAGAAATTCCGAAATTATTAAAATTGCTCTTCAGTTTGTTTAAGAATACGAGCATCTCAGAACGTAATAAGCTACAAGAAAGATGATTTTATTCAAAAATGTACAATTCTCCACGATCCATCAAAAAAAAAAAAAAAGGAAAAAAAAAGAAAAAGAAGCAGCCATCTGCAAAAGAACAGCCACTTAAGAACGGAGGCACCTTGGTACGAATTCGAAAGATTCTGCCGGATTTACGGACAGCGGGTTCTATTAAGCAGGACAAGAGCAGCCAGCCAGCGACTTTCACGAAGCCGATATATCTTTGGTAGCGCGTCCGTGGGCCATTTGTTCTGCTCGTTGGCGAAATCCTCGGGATCCAATCCCTGCCTTCTTTTCACCGTCGCTCTTTCTCCTGGCCGGGGCGATCGTCTCTCTTTCTCCTTTTGTTCCTGGCCGGAAGGGGTGGATTAGGCAAGGCGGCGAAACGAACGCCCGGAGACGGGAAATGGAAGTGTCAGGCACCGGCCGTGATAATATCCGGGGCAACGTTAACTAGCTTCTTTTCCCTAACGTGAAATTATCTTGACCAAGCTCGAGTCTCGAGTCTCGGGTACGGGGATCCATCGGGATCGGTTCAATGGGCGAACCGGGGCTACCTGGCATGGAAATGAGTTTGTCCCATTGTCTTCTGTGGTAAATCGTGGTCTGTACCTTGGCAGAGATTGCGGAAAGGGACAGGGGTTGGTTTGGGATTTTTCTCTTAACCCCTGGGACTGATTGTGAGTTTTGAGGATGAGAATGAACCTCTTGCTGTCCGTGATATAATATATATGTACGTAGGGTGGAAGGTTGGAAGGTGTGAGGATCGTTTCGTGAAGTTCGTAGATCTGCCTTGGAAGACTAAGGCATTTTTCAACCCGTAAACTCGTACGTAAGAAACGTAATTGGAGAGATTTTGTATTATCAGAATGGGGCATTATCCACTATTAGCAAACATTCTATTTTGTAACAATTTGAAATATTCGCACGAGGGATACTCTATTACGAACCGAAGTAGTGAAAACTTAAGTCTGTTTCGTCCTCGAAATGTTTACTTCAGCAACACTCTTATATTATCAACACACATGATTTATACTAAAATTGAAGGAAAAACATACAACAATTTATTCCAATTTAATATCTTGAAACTAGTTAATTTATTTACGGATCGTAAATAATTCATTTGGCATTTTTGCAATAGTATTTCGACGAAACAAAATTTTTGAAACGTCATTCTTAATCAGTGTCTCGCAAGCCTGTTGCACAAAATTGTGAAAACTGACAGAGAAAAATATAAAGGAACAAAATAAAATCAAATAGAATAAATTGAATATTTTCGCGATAATAAACTGTACGAACAACTACAACCATCCTCGACGATTCTCTAAAATTCATCCTCGTTACAACAGGTAAATTTTCGTACGATTTTAAGGAAACGAGCTACAATCTGATAAGGAGAGTAGATGAGAGCACTTTGGGGCTTATTTATCGAGAGTGTCCGTTAACAGTGTATTTTCTTGCGTTCTAATTCCCGTCGTTAAAGTTTTACGAGTAAAAGACGGTTGAGCGATCAGCTCGAAGAGCCGAATTTTGCAAGTTTCTTTGTCCTTTCTCTTTGTTGGCCTTTCTCGAGCTCGGGATTGATATCGTAGAGTACACAAGAACAGAAAGAGAGAAAGAAGAGAGAGAGAGAGAGAGAAAGAGAGATGAATTTCGTTTCGCTGAGAACGAGTTTATCGGACACGGTTGCATAGTTTGCGTAGAGCCAGTAGCGTGGGTCTTATTTGGCGCAGCGTTGCGACGCCGGAGGTACCCTGGTGTGCTCATTACAAACTTCGGGAAGTGCTCGCTCACTTCCGTTAGTGCACAGGTTCCCGGAGATACGGCCGGCTTCGATTAATTGCTTCTGAATTTTCTTAGCCATTTGTTACCTCACACGGCCGAGACAACATTTTTATTCCTCGAAATCACACTTTTGCTGCTTTGTACATGTATTTCTAGATCCTCTTCTGTCAAATATCTTAAATATCTTAAATATTTGACACGTAATAGTTGAATTATTATTATACAAGTCGCTATCTTCATTGAACATCAGAAACAGTGTCATTCTTCCTTCGTATTTTATTTGTTACTTGCGGGTGTAACTGTTCGTAAAATATTAATATAATAATAATACATTGTAAAATAATATTAACATCTAGAATATCTATTATGATATAATTTTAATATATAATTGGGTGAATATTTTCCATGTGTATTCTACGAATTACTCATTCATTATGAATATTCTGATGTAAATATTCATTCGGTTCTCGATCACTTGTCGACCACACGAATTTTCTTTCGACCGCTACAAATTATTCAAATTATTCTAAGCGATCAAGTAAGCAGAAAACAATGTCTGAAGATGGCGAATTTTTATTCGAATTTTCCTCTTATTTTTAATTTATTCAAATTTTTTGTTTTCTTTTTCAAATTTATACTTTCATTACCAAGAAAATAGAAATTTACTAAAAATTACTTTTGGAATTAATATGCTTCATATCTTATATCTTGTATATTTTTACATTCTTATTTTACTTATATATTATATACATTCTACATATGTTTAAATTATTAAATTTCACGTAAAATTATATGCTTACCTAGAATAAAATCCATTATTCTTTGCAATTCATGCAATTGATTTCACTATCGAAGAATATTATGAATTCATCTAAAATAAAATAAATTATAATATCATTATAAAGCAATTATTGCTTCATACGTTCCCTTCAAATTAACTATCAAATGAGCAAACAATTTCATAAAAAATTACTTGCTTCACCAGAGTCATATATTTTTATTCTATTAATATATTTTTGCATTATTGAATATTTCCTGTGAATCGCCAAAAGAATATTACAAATTTATACATCTATATGTATAATACGAATATCTAAGAATTATACATAATATATTTTATTTTGCTTTATACATATATTTCCACAACAAATGAATAAACGAGAAAACAATGTCGTTCGTATGAAAAGGACTGCTTTTCTTTATATATATATATTTCTTCAAAACTACCTTATTTAATCGATTCACCGTTTAGCTTTAACAATGGCGCGAGGAGAAAGGAAGGGGGTGGCCCGAGAATGAGCGAGAACGTTTGGAATATTCCTGGGGGTGAAAACGTCTCAAGTATTTTTCCCTCGGTCGTTCACGGGCATGCACGAGACATTTTTCTATCGCGAGAAACGCTCGAGGATCCACGGAGAGACGGAGCAGAAGGACCAGACACAGGACAAAGGCAAAGACGGGGCACGAAGAACCGAGGTACTGGCATGAAAACATCCCCCTCTCTATCTGATCCGTCCTCGAGACCGCGAGAGACGACGGTTCACGGGACAATGAATCGAGGTTCCTACGTGCACCGACTTTCCCTCGAAATAAAACGTCTTCGGAAGATGCTCGTTCCTTTAAGAATTCCCGCGGCGCTTAATTAACGAGGCGTCCGCAATTAACGAACGCTGGATTCCCTCTCGTCGAGAAGTCTCGCTGATTGGTCAACCCTGTTGCTTGATGATGTTCCAAGAAGTTGGTGGAAAGTTTCGTTGGCACTGAGTTTCCTGTTCACAGGCGATTATCGCGAATTCCACTGTATCTATCTCCTCGGACGATTTTATAATTGAAATCACGCTGGATGCGTACAACAACGGCAGAAGTTCCGAATGAATTTTTATTAGACCGAACTTTTATTAGAGTTTATATTGGACAGTCGTGGGAGAAATTTCTATCGACGATCCTCTCATTTCCTTTTCATTAATTATTAATATTCCATCGTCAATATTAACATTCACTGATTTAAAAACTTGACTGAGTCTATAGACTTCCAATTTTAGCATGAAATTTAGAATATTTCAATTTTATTACCATCCTGCGCTTAGCACAGTGATAATTATTGAACATCTAAATCAATAAACTGACATTAAATATATTACTAAAACCTAATAAATCGACAGTGACAAAAAGCTACCAATATTCGTACAGACGATACGTACAAAAATACTACCGATACGCCAAAGATCAATCCGAAATGTGAATTGAATTTTAACGTCTGATTAGTTATTTCTGATAGAAATGTGAATTTTAGTTCAGCCATAATCAAAGCAGAAGAGGCACGCGGCAATCACGACGTAGACGATTCTGTGGAGACGCGTAATTCGCGCAGAAGCACGGTAACACCGGCGTAATTTATCCGAATAGATTAGGACAAGTCGGTTAAGTAGAATCAGACGGTTGCAGTCGGCCCCGTTGGGAACAGGCCAATGTTGTTCGAACGCGCGATGTCGTGTGCGATACGCCGCTCGAACAAGACCGCAGACACGGCCGTGTACACAGAGCCGACACAACCGGTTACAACGATCACGAGGTTCGTTATCGGCCGTTTAAAAAACCACGAGACCGGACAAAATCCTCCGTAAACGTTCGTGCTCGCCAGCACTGCGTTTCGCAATTTCTGAATCGTTGAATCGGAAACAATATATAAATCGTTTTGAACGATTCTGGTAAAATATGAACGATTTGAAGAGGAATTTAACTCGAGGTAGTTTTATTAATCGTTATTCATTTATTTATTATCTATTATTATTTATTTATTAATCGTTAAAATACTAATCATGCAATTATTTATTATCTATTATTTTTTATTTATTAATCGTTAAAATACTAAGCATGCACGCAAATCTATTAATATCTTACGTGTATCTTTAATTTTATTGTTTTCAAATTTATTTATTTTTTATTTCATTGTTATTTATTATTTTAAATTTGTTATTTTTAAATTTTATTAATTCCAATAATGCATTATCTCAGTTTGAGGCAACGCTGCGTGTTATTTTGAACGAGTAAGTGATTTTCCTCGAAATTCAGCTGTGTGCTGTATATTTTTATGATTTTATTAGATCTATTAGAAATAATTAATCAGACGTTATCACTGTGTATTGTATTTGCGTATTTTAATAGTTACCGAAATGTATTATTGAATCCTTCAATTTTGTCGGAAACTTATAAGGTGTTGAAAGTTATGAATGATCTTAATTCAGTGATCAGTTAGTGTTATTAATTCTACGAGATGTGTACAGTGTACTCGCAAAGGTATTCAAACATTTACCATAGAAAAACTTTTATTACATTAAATTATATGTGTTATACGAAACGTTTTAAAATTTTACAACACACCCACAAAGAACTTTTCTATATTTTATAATTTTAAATAATTGAAATGTTCCCAATACTGTCATTCTAATGCCATTTTTGAAAAATACATCGTGGTTTCACGTTGTATGAAATTTTTACTCCTCCACTTCGTTCTTCAAGCTCGCATCATTCTCCATTCTCCAAGTTTCCAAACTTGGTATCTTTGAAAGAAAAATTAGAAAAGCAAGAATATGCAAGTTCGTTAGCAGTCGCCCCTTTGAAAACACTATTAATAATACGTACGGCTCTGACTGCGTAATCATTGAAATTTAAATTTATAAACAGACATGTGAAACAAAAGAGCAGAAATTTGTATAAATCATATTGTAGAAAAATGATATACTTACTTCTTTGTGTAGTACAATGGACATTAGGAATCCAAAGCATTCAAACTAACAGTACGTTGTGTAAATTTTAACCAAAATTTTCGAATGAATTAAATTATTTAGAGTGATCAAAATGACTGATCATTTCTCAAAGACTATCGTTGGATCGTGAACAATTGTTGTATTAGATCATTGAAAAGGCCGAAAATTTAATTCTAATTTATTCGATTAGTTTCCAATATTTAATTTTATTTTGCACATGAAATCTTTTGAGTTTCTCGAGTTACACAGGCTCAGTATGTCTATCGCTATATTTTTTAATCTATGCATTTTTAGATACAAGTACGAATACTTTTACCTGCAGAGAACAAAAGAAAAAAATGCATTAAACGAAATATATTGGCGAGGTTAAAATTTCGTAGAATAATTCGAAGAAAATTCTTTTCGCTGATCTTCGAGATAGTAAATTAGTTTCTAATCCCATAGATTTGTCTGAGACAACCTGTACGTTCCCGCAACCTTCCAACAACTTAGTTCGCCTGCAAAGGAGTTCAACTTTCTCAAAGCGCGAAACGAAACGAAACGAGAACTGATTGGTTTTTTTCCCCCAATTGGTTCGTTGCTAGACAGAAAAGCCCGAGAAAAAAATCAAGGGGATAAAACGTGAGCCAACGATCGGTATATCGCATCGTAGAAAGAGAGGGACAGAACGAAAGAAAGGGAAGAAATAAAGGGAAGCACGAAAGAGAAAGAGAAAGGGGGGCGAAAGATCGAAGTTACACGGGAGAGCTGTCTTCGGCCGTTCGCGTGGAAAACCGGGCAGCTCGCGTGATCGTCTCTCTTTTTAACGAGGGGAACACGCGAGGCGGGCTCACAAACGACAGCCACCGTGAGAAAAATTGGATCTTCCGGTTGGCCGGTCGCGTTACATGGCCGCGGTTCGTACGAACGCCGGTATATTTGCACGTCTATGAATAATCAATAAAGCCAGCCGCACAGGAAACGGTAAACAGATGTATCTCCGTTGACCTGAAGCGAGACAAAAGGGAACAGAGAGGCAAAAGGGAAATAAAAGGTGGAGGAATTGAAAATAAACAAAGAAGGGAAAAGTAATAGGGAAGGAGGAGGAGAGAGAATCGACGACAAGCGTAGGGGGGAACACACGGTCGGCCATTTTCGGATTAGATCGCTTCGATTTTTTTCCTCATTCACGGGTGTCCTTCGACAAAGAGGAGTCTGTTTTATCGGCTGCTCGTTCGATCACCGTTTCCCACGGAATGTATGTATGTACTATCCGGCAAAAGTTCGGGAACGTATTCCATCAAAATAAAGAATTTCGAGATTAAAACCGTTGAAACGCTTGGAATTTCATTTCTTTGAAAAGACTTTACTTCCAATTGGGAAAATTACACTGTTAATATCAGCACGATAGTTGATCGAATCGAGATTTCTTTCTGAAACAGTTTTTCACAACTTCCCTCCCGCGGTGAATGGGAAATTTATATTTAATTAATTTGTTTAATCCGTTTCGCGAGTGACAACTGGTAACATCGAACTTAACGCACAGACACAACTAGAAAAATAAGTCGCAATCCACGATTGAATTGTCGACTAAAAAGATTCTTCTACGCGTAGAATTGATCCTCTGCTTCGATCCACTGCCAAAGGAAGTTTCGATCGAATAATCGACCTCGAGACACAGAAAGGAGAGTTTCGTATGAAAAAAGTTTTCTCTGGCGGTCGTGTTTCTCTCGCGATGGTTCCTTTCTTCTTTCCTTTTATCTCCTGTCCTTTTGTAAGGAGCCAGTCCGTTTTTCCTTTTTTTCTTTTCCTTTTTTTTTTTTTTTTTTTTTTTTTTTTTTTTTTTTTTTTTTTTTCTTGAGCAACTCGAAGCAATTACTCCCGATCGTTCTACACAGGAAGGAACGCAGATACACCTCCTTTCCTGTGGATGTAGGTCAGGAAGAACGAGCCGAGGGGAGTTCGGCCATTACCGCGCCGAACGTAAAACCGTTTATTACTGGCACCACGTTTGCATACCTAGCGACCAACCCTTCGATTTCACCCACTTTTCTTTCCCGAACCTTTATCGCCACGACACGTTTCTTCAAGAAATCGCGAAGACTGGTTCTTCAACAGAGTCTTTCGAGTTGGCTTTTTGAAATTTCTAATTAGTAACATCCTGGAAGTTTCAAAACGAGGTTTTATTTCGATGATGCTTTTTCAAATCAGTTGGTAATTGATTTAATTTAATTTAATTTTAATAGTTAACATTTCTGTTTTTTTTTTTTTTTTTTAAGGAAGAGCCAGTCGTTTTCTTTTGACTCAAGTAAGTCGTCTTTTGCGAATTTCATTCTTCTTTAGCGGCGAGTTAATTTTTTTAAAATCTTTAACTGTCTTCCCTACTCTTCTCCGGCCTTTGCGATGACACATTTCTCTTTCAGCCCCTGTTTCTTCAAGAAAACGCGCGTTTCCACGCTTTCTGGCTTGGCTCTTTTGAAATTTCGCAGGCTATTAGTAACGCCCTAGTTTCACAATATTCGTCCGCGTTTCATCTCTCTGCTCGTACTTTTTCGAGTGTTTCAATTCGCTTGGCAGTTACTTTAAATAACAGTTCATTCAATTTGGTTGACATTTTCTTCCTTCGCGCAGGAAATATTCGAATTGTTTCCTTTGGTTTCAAATTCGACGTTTCTTCTGAACATTGGGAAATTCTTGTGGATTGTTGATTTCTACAGTGTTCGTACGAATTCTGTCTTCTTTCAGTTTCCAAGAATTTTTGATTCGATGAGAAATCTCTACATTCAAGTAATTTGTTCGAATTTTATTTCTTTAGTAGCGATATGTTTGCTGAACTATTCAATTAATATTCCTTTAACGGGAGTATGAAACTTATATTTAACCAGTTTTTCCGTTTGTTTCTTCAAGTCGCTTCTCGATTCTTGCAGTTCTCGTTCGAACTTCATTTCCTCGATGGATATTTCCTGAAATTTTCAAATTCTCCAGTTAGTTTGAACTCCTTTAACATTTCGGGAAGAAACTCTTGTAATTTGTTGATCTTCTGAATTTTAGTAGCAGTTTAATTTCCGAAGTTTTGGAACTCTCGAATCAAATGAAAAGTGAGAAAATATTTACACTCTTCGAAAGCGCTTTTCGAAGATTGTGAAGATACTATTGCAAATTGATCACGGATGAAAATGTCGGGGAAAGATTTATTATAGACTTATCGTTATTACCACTGACCAACTTCGTTTCCAAGTTTGCTTTCATGTTTAGATTAGGATTGCATTAATAACGATAATTTTACGTTGCTTCTTCGATTTTTCTGAGAAAAACCTGGTAGAGATCGTTGAAATTCTTTTTGAATGAGAATAGAGAATTGTCACTCAAACTATTTCTTTTTTTCTTTCGTTTTTTCGTTTATACGGAAGCTCTTTTCGAGGATTAGAAAGGAATTCTTTCAAATCGATTAGGTGAAAGTGGCACTGGATGTAGAAATGTCAGAAAGAGATTTATTGTCTGCGGGAATCGAACTGTGGGCGCCTCGTAATTGTCGCCGAGCACGCCACTGCCATTATTATCGCCGAGAACTTTCATTTTACTACCCTTATAACGCTACATTAATGTCTCTCTAGTACACAAATTTATTACGAATCTGTGTCGTGACTTTTATCTATAGAAACACTAATGAGACCTGACAATCTGACGATCATTTTGAAAATAATGAATAAAATATTTTCTACACTGTACTTTACACTGTTTATTTATTATTATCAACAACAACAATCGAGAATTTTTAATTCTGGAGCAAGGAGAAAATTTCAATCTATTTAATTTCAAATTGATTCGTGTAATTTTGATATTTGCTCGACTTTCAAAATAAAACTAACCGAAATCTTTGAGATTTCAAAAAATTAATAAGGTTCCATGTCACGGTATGTTAAAATTAAAGTGAATTTGTTTGTCAGTGCAAGGCAATTTAAAATACACTCCTAAAATTAATTTTATCCAATTTATAGTTCAAATTTCTAAATAAATAAATTCTTTTTTTAATTTTAACTTGAAACTTACACCCTTTCGTTTAAGCTGAAATCAAAATTTTTTCTAGTCAAATTAACTTAAAATATAGTCTTGTACTATAATATATTCTTACTAATTTGGACATTGACAAATGAACGATGTCTTTCTTTTCATCTTCAGACTCTGGCTAACCGGTTCCTTTAATAGACTATCGACCACGGATAGATCGAAGCCACGAGGCCAAAATATCAGGTCACTGGATAATTCAAATTCAAACTACCATCCGTGCCATAAGCTCCGGACTTTATCCGCAATTAAATCTGCGTTGGGTCACTTGGTTTTATTCATTATATTGCCAATTTTTGTAAAATTCTTGAAATTGTTCTGATGTATTTTTAACGTTTTCTGAAGTTTCTAAACTTTCAATACAAATGATCAACTCCGAAACTTCAAATGACGGAAAAACACCATCGGTTTTCCTCACAGTCTCTGAAGACTTTGCGAAATTTTTTAATCTCCTTCGGAGAGTTTCTGAAATTTCTTTTCCGAAAATTTGTTACGCTTTTGCGAAAAACTTCGAAATTTCTTTTAAAGATATTTGAACGTATCTATTCTCGGATATGAGAACAAGAGAGAGAGAGAGAGAGAGAAGTAAGAAACTGTTCGTAATAAAATTGGATGATGAGCATTCCTTGGCGGGATCACGTTCCGAAAAAAACGTCTGTTTTAACGGGTGGATTTCGAATTACGACTTTGAATCGGAATTCCTGGTACGTAGTCGGTTTTTATGAGAGCCCGTTAGATACCGGCGAACCCGGGATCTATCGGTTCTAACACTCGAAGCTTTCTGGGAAATTGCTGCCACGACAAATGGGATGGGAAAGCGCAGAAACTTTTATGCTTTTCAGGCGTTTATCCATAGACGTGCGTACGCACTGTAGTTATATTCCACTTCTACTTTTTTTATAGAACGTGTTACTTTCATTGTTTCGTCCGTTTCGTTTCAAAGGATTGTCTGTGAACGGCGTTTGAAATTTTTTTTTTCTTTGAGGAAATATTTTTATGATTTTTATATCTTGTTTGTACAATATGTCAGGAAATTCCTTAGTAGCATGTATGTATAGAACAAATACTGTTCACTGTCTTGTTTCTACCACGCAATATTAATTAATTCGTGTAAATTAATCAATGTATCAATTCAGTCGAAAATTTTAGATTCTTCAAGAACCTGTCTTCTTTTGCTTTGAAATAAAAATTCTTTATCAACGCGTGCAAAGTATTTACAATTGTAATTTAATTTTAATGTATTTGTAGCTAATTTGAAAGATCAGTGTGCTACGTGCAATTTAATTTTAAAAAATTCTGTTTTAAAAGGAGCGTCCATTAGCTCCTGAAAGAAAGTTCAAAGAATATGATCTTTCTTTCCGAAGTTCTCTGATCTTCAAAGAGAATTTTAACAGAATAAAAAATTAATTTTTGCAACGTAACGGAGAGAAAGTACAAAATTAATCTCTCGTTGTAACAAGCTAACATACTTCTTTCCGTGTAATTAAATTAAATTTCGACAACAGAAATCTTTCCAGTTGTTCAAACAATTCTACAAATTTTCTATTCATCACTCTACTACCAGCCAAGAACTTGGTTCGTAATTTTTTTAAAAACAATTCAAAACAATTTGAGACAATTAATTAACCAAACTAGCTGCCAAGAAACTTCTTCAAATTCTCCACTCATTTTTCTATAATCATTTTACTATCATCAAGTACTCTTTCTACCTTCTTAAGAAATATATTCCTTTACATAATCTCAAGAAAACTTGAAACTTCTTTCCCCACAACCAAAATTAAATACAAAATTAAAATTTCCCTGTCTATTTAAAAAAATTCATCAAACTCCCTAATCATCCGACCAGGATACGTAAAGTCTGTTCATCTCTTTAACATACTAACGCAATTTGATAATTAAAATCGAATTAGCTACCAAACGAATTTCTCTCTCTAACAACTTCAAAGAAACTGAAAATTCCCCAGATTCACTTTTTCTCCGCGATTAAACCACCAAACTTCAGAAACTAAAATCTGTCTCAATGATCATCCTCAAAAAATCCTCGGTATTCCCCAATCATCCGCCTATTATCACTCCGTCAAGAACTTCTCTTTCGCTCCTTCTTTTCGTCACAATACGTTAACAATTTTCCAGGCATTAAGCGCCGAGCGGAAACGTCGTTTTCACGCTCTCGACAGTTTTTACGCGCGGCAACTTGTCGCACGAACAGAAGTCGTTAAGCCTGGTCGGCGTTCCTCGGTGGTGGCTCGTTAGATCCACGAAACAAGCCTGGTCCTTACGATGTCGTTTGCGTGTTGAAATATTTTTCAGCGGACGTCGAACGTGCTCGATGGTCCTGAACGTTTTAGAGCCGCGTAATTTCTCTCCCTCTCTCTCTTTCTTTCTCTCTGTTTCTTTCTTTGAATGGTCGAGGGCGGTTTTAATTCGCCCTCGACTCCATTCGCCCGGCCAAACGTGAGTTGAAACGTCCACCGTCGCCGAAACGAATTATTCTTTCGCTTAAGATATTTGAGATTCGTGGACTCTTTTCCTCTTGGACAGTGATTTTTAGGTTTTCATACATTTTTAATGACGCAGATTAAAGAAATGGAGGATTGTTTCTTCTACACAAATCCGCAGTCTGGTAATTATGAATTATAGAATTAGTATTAATTACAAACACACATGTAACTGAAGGAATATAGAATCTAAATAAAAGTTTGTTTCATCTGCTAGATATCGTAACGAATACTCTACATTCGATATTTTTATAGACTTCGTACATTTTCTTTTTTTTCATTTTCCAATGTCCCATAAATGCATAGAAATTCGCAGTATAAAATAATAATGTAGGGCAGTCAAAGGAAAATTGAAACATGGAAAATTCACTTTCTTCGAGTTCTAGTATGATGACTTTTAAAGAATTCTGTCACATTAGGGCACCTGACGAAATATAAATATACAAACAGAACATACTGTTTAGTTAATAGAAGCTGACTAACATTCACATTCACATCTTACTCTCATTTATTTAAATAGATAAGAGATAAAACAATAAAAATTTCACTTGCCCTCGATAACATGTGCATACCACACATTCTATATGGATGAAACAATAAAACTCGCTGGTACGCGTCTTTCTGACACTATTTTCTGCCAAACGCGACCAACAGCTTACAAAATGACGCGCCGGGGCTGCGTCATCAGCCTCGAATGTGTTAAATGGAACGTCAGTCTTTGTCTTTTGGGGACGCAACTTTGTACACGTTGATTTTCTCCTCGGTGTGTAAACGTCGAGGTTTTTTTCCCCCGGAGAAAGAGTTTTTGAAAGGGGCGAGCCTCTCTTTGTGCCTATCCCGCTGTTCCTTTTGTCGGCAGTGTTTCCTTATTTCGTTCTTTTTCTTTTTCTTTCTCTCTTTTTTCCTTTTTCGGGGGTTGGAACGCTTTGTCGCGCGGACACGGTTCAAGGGACACGCGAGAGAAAATGAGATAAGATTGCACTCGGCGAATTCATCAACGTGGCTAGTTAGCGGGGCTTGCGTTCTAAACATGGTGGCTGCCTTTTAAAGGGGATGAAAGAGAAGCTCGCTTGAACACGTGAGTTATTTAACCAGGAGCGAAGACGCTCGTTCTTGCTCCTGACACAATTCCCGATTGCCTCTATGAATTATAAATCAAACCGGGTGCCGAGGAATCTGCAGCCACGGTTCCTAAATTAATAGGGGGGTAAAAAAAACTGGCTACGTGTTCGTTACTGATTGCAACTAGCGCTCCATTAATTATTAATGATCCTATCGTCCTCTCTTTCTACCTTTCGTTTCGATTTTCTTGCTGGGGAATTTCGAGGCTTTCAAACACACTGACGACATACATGAATTATTGAAACTGCGCGCGCATTTCACGATAGAATTAATTACAAAATTCTCTCGTGACAGGATGAAGGATTGATATTAGGGCAATTTTATTTCTCGTCTGCGGTGAATAATCTTTTTTTTGGGAGGGGGGGGGGGCAATTACGTACTTGCTCATCACTATTCTATTTATTCAATAAAGTGATCAAGAGAGTTCGAAGGCTTTTTTTTATGAAAGAAAAAATATAAAAATTCATTCATCACAAGAAAAGTAGCTATTTTTTTGTTGGTTATCTGATATTAATGTTAATTTAAGATTCTTTGCTTAATTCTTCCACTTTTCAAATAGCATTTGCCCTAATGTTCGTTCTGTGAACTCAGTCATATAACATTAAAATAGGCAAATTGGAATTTATTTGTTTCAAAATTCTAGATAAATAAATTTCTAAATGAGATTTACTTTTAAACTTGCCCCCAAAAGCTCATCATTATCTGTTAGACTGGAAATTCATATCTTGGCGAATATAATTGAAAAAAATTACGTGACTAATATTACACTTTGAATACAAATATTATACGTTCCTTTCGTACTAAAATTTAATAAAAATTTTCTATATAAATGCACAGAAATCCGTCTGTTTATTATCAGCGATCCAGTGACACAAATTCAGTGAAAGAATGCTGGCGATATAGAAGTCATATCTTGGAACGCTTGAAACCAACGCCAGTAAAATTTCAATGTACTCGTTTCTGGCCTATCAAATAAGAAAACAAATCCGCTCGCTCATAACGAGGGTGAGTTAAATGCAACGTCACCCTTGGCCACAATGCGAATCCGCCGGTTTTCAAGCACGAGAACTGGCGAAACAGCGCAGTTTTAATGGAATGAAAAGCCTCGATTTTCGTCGAGTGGCTTCACGGTCGGCCGGTGTATATCGGGTGTCGTGGAAGCGCAGAGAAGCTCGCGTGGAACTCGACGACTGCGCGGCTGATTACTTTTAATTAACGAAGCCCCATCCTAATTGAGACTGCCTGAAATTGCCAGTACTAATTACACCGAGCCGCCGCAACGGCAACGGTCTGCCAGACGGTTTTCCAGCGCAATCCGATCCGAACGTGCACCATTGTTGAAATACAGTGGTCCGTTCCATTGTGATCGATAATTCCCTCGAACGATTTTCTTCCGATCGATCACCATAGGATCGTCTACCATGTGTAACTGACGCGTGATTCCCTTTAACGTTTTACTAGATCGATTGATACGACGATCTTGTTCGACTGTTTTCATTTTGTAAATATATAAAAATTAAATTTGGAAAAATACTATTTTCTTTTCTTTCTTCATTTTTTTCTTTTAAATGCTCGCAAGTACAAAAATTCAAATCTAACTATTCTGCATTGTATCGAGTTTGAGAGAAGTTAAAGAAATACATGTAGAATCTAATCCAGTCTAATTTGTAAGTTATCTAAGTTATTAAGAAAGTTGATGATTGTGTGAGAGTTAAAGAGAAAAAGAAATTATGAAATTATGAAACTGTCAAGTAAATGCTATAACGGAGCTTGAAACGTGTCCGAAAATAATTGTTAAACGTGTGAGGGCTCATTCTAGTTAAAAATGTCTGACCAAATGCAAACTCATTCTACTTGAGAATATCTGATCACGTGCGAATTCATTCTACTTAAGGCTGGCCAAATGCGAATTCGTTCTACTCGCGAGATGGTACATTATGATATACACCCATTTAAACATGCGCAGGTTAAGTAATGAAAGTTAAGACTCTTGTCAAAGAAGTTTTCGTTTTTTAAAAGTTAAAATGGTAAGGAAGATTCTAGGATTGATATCCAGTATCGATCTTCCATAATACTTATTAAAAATATCGGTTCTTTATCATTGTTTCAAGGCCCGAAATATCGATATCACGATTGTTTTCAAATCCCAATGCCCAATATAGTATTTAATATCACAAAATTGCACGAAACAAATATCAGTTTTATAAAAATTTCACGAAAGAACCTTCTATTAAAAGCTGAGTCTTCTCTGCACAGTTTAAAACAAAACAGAAAAAAAAAAAATAACAATTCCGTGAAAATTGAAAAAGAAGATTACGAAACTATCCAATAAACTCAGCATTCGAAATTCAATTAAATCACGCTATTAAAAATATGTATACGTAGCATTTACTACAATTCCTCTTCCATTGGAACAACTCTCCCTTGAGCATTTTGATGTCAAATTGATTCGTTCGACGCCAACTAAGCTTCATTCGCAATTAACAATTTCGTCGTACAATTTCACGAGGTTCCTCAGCCAATGAATCGTCGCGACAGTTTATCGCCTCTCTCGTTATTGCCCGGCGAGGTTAAAGCAACCGACGACAGAGGAACGATCGCGCCCTGTGGCGTCGTTCTCTGTTCGTTTCTCTGTCGCCGCGACCTTTATTGCCTTCGATAAATGTGTTTCCACAGAGTCCGAGCCGTGGTTCCTCTTTGTACCGCGTTTGCACAGGCCGTGGCTGGCCAGAACGGAACCGGAAATCGCGCTGGAATCGAGACCGCGAAGTCCACGAGGAAGAATATCCAGCCAGAGATAGGCGATAGGCAGCTCCGTCGTTCTTTTATTTTCTTGCCGATATCGAACCTGCTTCGCGGCGACGTGGATCGCACGGATTTGAGAGATCGAGGGGATTCGAAAGTGTTTGAAGTTTACTGCGCTTGAAGGTTTTTGGAATGTCTTTCAGTTTTAATGAAACATTAATATTTGGAAACATTAATACTTTCATTTGATATTTTGAATTTTTGTTAATCGTGCTCATGAACCTTTAATATTTGAACTTATATCTAACACTTGGAATTTTATTAATCATGTTCGTTGGTCTAATAAAATACTTTTGTAACAAATTTGTTGAGCGTGTATACGAGTATAGTGAGTTGTATACATAGTGAGTTGATTTCATAATTTTGGATGGATAAGGGTAGCAATCAAAGTTATATATATATATATTGATTATTATAAAAATATAATAAAATATATATTAAGTAATCAACTCTTCTAAATTTAGATTCTTAGCAATTAATAGATAAATTATATATATATTGATTATTATAATAATATATATTATAGTAATTAACTCTCCTAAATTTAAAATCTCAGCAATTAGTAGATAAATTATATATATATATTGATTATTATAATAATATAAAAAAATATAAATTATAGTAATCAATGCTCCTGAATTTAGAATCTCAGCAATTAGTAGATAAATTATATATATATATATATTGATTATTATAATAATATATATTATAGTAATTAACTCTCCTAAATTTAGAATTTCAGTAATTAGTAGATAAATTATATATATAGATTATTATAGTAATTAACTCTCCTAAATTTAGAATCTCAGCAATTAGCAGATAAATTAAATGAAAAAATGTATTAACAGAGAATCGATTTACTTTCTATATTGTGACAATAATTCTTGTTAATAATGCCTGCATTATAATGCCTTGTTAATAATGGTCAGCATTAACACGCGGCAACACGCGATTACGAATATTTCGCGATGCAACAACGTCGTAAACGTCGAACAATCCGGAATATCCAATCGGCCAATCCCAACTCGCCTCCGTTGAAGAAGCTTCTGATGCTGCGTCGCAACTTCGTCGCTCGCGAACCAGCTAGCTCGACTGTTTTTCAGACCCGGGTCTAAATTATTTCGCGCGTTCTAACGCCGCGGGATCGGGAAAGATGGCAAATCCGCAACGTGACAAATATTTAATTAAAGGGATTTAAAGGGACGCGCGCGGGGGGCTTTGAAATTTTGATGGAAATCTTCCATCGTGCGCTCACGTTCGCCACTGACCCAGAAACATCGAATATTTCTTCATCTTCTTTCTACCTCTTTTTTTCTCTGTCTCCTCCTCCTCCTCCTCCTTTTCTTCTTCCTTTTTTCACTTCTCTCTCTCTTTCAGTCGATCGTTGGCAGCTGTTTCCCTGGCTGAAACGACGCGAAGTTTCATCATCGAGCTACCGTGTGCGCGGATTCATGCATTTATTCAGCCTAATTACGGACACCGTTACCGATCAGAAATTCTTCATCCCTTCCGCGAGGAAATTCCTTCGTTTTCGCTCGTTTCGTTGAGGATCTAACCACTCCGCGCCTTTCGGTTCTGGCGAAGCGGTAAAGGAAGAAACGTTGAACATCAATGGAGTATTTGGCCTGAAAGTAATTTTTATTCACTCTTCTGTAAAATATTAATGTAAGAACGATGCGGTGCAATTAGTTGATACAATTTTATAAGAAAAAAAGCACTGGAGAAGTAGATTTAAACGTGAGTAAATTATTCAAATAAATAAATTTAATGTGATTTACGTAGATACGTGACTTATTTTATTATATTCTTCGTGAAAGAATTACGATGTTCTTGTTATTCTTATATATAAAATGTCTTAAAATTTGATCAATACTAATAAGAAAAGAATATATTTGTTATATCAAAAAATATATTTATTTATCGTATGGATTTAAATAGGTACATTTACAATTATACAATATTGGGCAGATTTGGAATCAATCTGAAAATGAATGCAAATGTATTAGTATTATAGTATTACTAGAGGTTGTTTCCACTGAGACATATTGATTGTTTGAATATTTTTTGTGATCTTTGTGAGTATGCGCACATACTTGTCGATATTTCGTAATTTTTTTACATAGATTTTTAGGTATATTTCAAGCTTAGCAAATGTAATCATAATAGTTCAAAATGTTGTAGTATAACACAGTCAATGAATTCATAAAGAGTTCTTGTAAATTCGAATATTTTCGTGAAAGAGTGTACATGACGAAAGAAAATGATATAATCATTTATAATGTAATGTACATAAAATCCTTTCCATACGCGTAAAAAATAAATTTTAAAAAAATTTGTACAAACAAATGACTGAAAGTACAAAAGTTATATTTGTGATATTACCTAAATTTCATTGCACGTATGTTGCAAGTGCACTTTGCTCATCGTGAAATATATCAGACAGAGCAACGCAAGTGGTACTATCGTTCGACTATCCCGGAAGGCAAAAATTTCGCAGTTTACGTGAAACTTTAAAAAATCGACTGCAGGCCAACCACTCGCTCCAGATACTCCACTCCGTGTGTCGTCTCGCTGGAAAAGGATTACCACGTTCCTTCGAACAGCGTGGAATACGAACATCCGATCGATCGATCCCCTTTTCGTGCCGCTGTCTTTCGTTTCTCTCGCCGATTGTCTTCACGATGGCGACACGATCGCGAAAGGCGGTTTGATGGGAAACTAGTTCACGTCTGACTCGACAGTGAATTTCACGGCACGTTCGCTGATAAAGGGACAAATTTCATTGTGATTTAATACGTTCTTTCCCTCCCGTGGAAGCCTCGTCGCTACAGAGTTACTTCGTAACATTACAATTTAACGTGGCAGCGCTCGCGTTTTATCTCCCGTGTTGCTGCAAAACCGGCGAGAGGCACGACATCCCGGTCCCTCTCCTCTTCTTCCCTCTATTTTTTTTTTTTTTTTTTTTTTACATTTCTCTTTATTTATATTCGTCTTTTACCTCTGGTAAATAATAAAGGATAACGTAACGACGATGTTGCGCGTATTATATCTCTGTTAAAGCGAGATAAACCGGGCGCATATTGCCCGGGCCGCGCATTAAGTCATGGTTTTACAACAACGGCCACAGTTGAAAAATGGCGTGGCGCGCGCGCGAGTTTACCTTTTCATTAGCAGCGCCAGCAGTGACGATGGAGAAATATGGGTTAAAACGTATCGTTCGATGTTGATGCAACGCCGGCAATACTAATAACGCGCATACCTGCGTGTTGTTTTCTTCGCGTAACGAGCATCGTGCAGCTGCGTGCGTAATTGACGAGTCAAATTCAATCAATCAACGCGGGAATATCGGGAGACGCGAGTGAACCGTGGCGCAAGGAGAAATTGGAAGAGTATTATATCATGTCGTTGGTTTTGTTAACAACAGGCGAGTCTGAATAATAAAATAATTCGAAAAATCATTGTTCAACGAACAACTTGATTTAATTTAATCGACGAAGAGATTTAACAATGAAATCATCTCGCTTGGCTCAATAGTTATCTGGAGATAGTCCGTGAACAGGCAGTTGATTAAACTAATTTAGTAATCGTTAACTGTACGTAGATTTTTTGCAAGGTGCTTGTTGAATTTTGCTTAATTTTAAATAACGAATTAATTGACTTTTCAATATATTCTTCGAATTGAGTAGCTAATATTCAGTAGTCATAAATATACGTAAATGTAACTATAAAGATTTTTCAAAAATGTTTGAAGAAATATAAGAACAAAATTCGCGTATCACACAGTTATTTTACAACAATCTTTAAAGCGCACTAAAGAAGCGTAACAAACAATTCTCGCCAAAGGACTCGGACCGAGAGTCGAAGAAATCCTAAGAGAAGTTACTGTACTCGAGGTGACGCAAACTTCCATCGACGGAAGTTTAAATTACTGCGAACAATTTCGCTGCCTCTCGCAGTGTCTACGATATAAATTACCAATAGTTATTATTATTAATTCCAGCGGGTTGCTCCTCTCTCCCCGTTCTTTTAGTATCGCGCTGCTACCGTCCCTCGTTAACAATTTACAAATGGCAATCCATTAAGACATCCAAAGGGGAACGATTTCCATTCGGCTAGCATCCGCGTGGAATAAAAATTTCTAGCCGTGGAAATCTTCGTTCCTTCGTTCTCTCCTCTTCGTTCTTTTCTTTCCTTTTCTTTTCTTTCGTTCTCTTTCTCTCTCTCTCTCTCTCTCCTTGCGAGGATGGGGTGGAAAAGCGCCTTCTTTGCTCGAGGAACGGAAGTCCTCGAACGTCGAATATTCGCCGGATAAATGAAATTTTTCCTCGACTGCTTGCATTAATCGGTCTCCTCGGCGATCGTATAAAACGGACCGAGGGAAGAAACTTTCCTCCAGGAAGTGGGCGGCGAGAGGGGTGGTGGTGGAGGATCTCGCGTTCCTCCGCCACCGTTCGAGTTTCACGGCGTCAATCACGTCTCCAGTACCATTAGCGATTAATTATTCTCGAGCTTCCACGGAGTGTGCTAAATGGGAAAAAGAGTGTATCCGTGACATTGTTGAACGTTCTCGCCCGGTATCGGGAAACGTTGCCAAGGTAGCGGGAGGGTGTTACGTAATGTCTTTCGAAGTTTCGCAGAGGCGAACGACGAAATAAAGGCTCGATAAAAGTCGAAGGAACATCGTTTGCAACAAATCGTTTGACGTCGTTTGACGAATCGTCAGTGGTTCGGTACGTTCGAGATAAATTGGGGCGAATTTATATTTATATCTACCAATGTCTACCAATTTATTCCGCGAGAGATTTCTTACGTTTTGAGAATAATCGTAAATTGTTTTTCAACTATCATGTATCAGTATTTCTTAGCTAAATACATTGGAATATCATTTAAATTTGTAGCTCGAGCTAAAGTTGTATAGTAAATATCGTAAAATAATTTTAACAAATAATAATGAATATTAATGACAGTGTTAATGAATTAACAAACAATTAAAGTAAGCAACTGACAAGTAACTGAATATTTCTGCAATATTTGAATGAAACAAGTTTCTTAGACGTCTTTATACGACGGGAGATTTGAAAATTGAAAAGTATATCATACGTATCTAATTTATATGGCTTTCGATCTTGTTCCATAACAAAATAGAATCTGAATCACGTTGTTCATTACGCTCTGACACGTTTCAGTTTTTAATTTAACAAAGAATTGTAATAATCAACCGATGAAATATTGCTAGTTTTATCTTCGTTTTTAAGACAAATACACTTCGTTGCTCGCTTCTCTTGTCCGGTATAATTACTTCATACACCGTATCCGCAGAGACATGACGTTCCAGTGCACCCTCAAACACTTTTGAACCGTCGTTAATCATCGTAAAGCCTCGAACAACGCTTTACGACGTCGCGACGTTGTAAAAGTGGAGAGAGAGTATCGTGAAACGATTTGCAACATTGTTTAATATCGCTACGAAGCGACGAAGGGGATGCTTTGAGAGATTTAAACTGCTTGTTTGCGACATTGACCACGATCGCCTCGCGGAGCTTTCGCGTGTATCGACATCGTTGAATATACATATAATAGTTGAATACTATTTGCAGAAACTTGCCTGACGTTCTCAATACGCTCTCGTACATTCTCGCTGAGAATCGTTGTAAAGCTTTGAAATCCTATTTGCACGCTTTGCAATATTTATCAGGAGTTGCTCGAGCAGTTTGGGCCGAGTTGGCTGATGTGTCGAGTGTTTGGTGTAATTTTTAAATTTGAAATTAGTTTCGCTGCGCCGAACTTTCGACAGTTTTAATTTAGTATTTAGTAATCACTTAACGAATAGTTTACAGTACATTTACGTTCCCATTTTTTTAATCGTTATCGCTATAAAAATAAAATACTCGATCAGTTTTATTAATACACATATTTACGACATATTACACAATATACTCCAACAATTCATAGAAACAGTTCTATAAATTAACATTCATGGGAACAGTGCTACAAATTAACACTCACAGTGTCACAAACATTATCAAACGTAATCGTTTTCAGTTCCAAACAACTTTTCAATCCATCCACCAGAAACTTCCAGCCGAGAGATCAACAGCCTCGATCTCGTTTCTCGATCACACTTAACGTTTCGCGATTCCAAAAAGGAAAAAAAGGAAGAGGAAGAAGGAAAAAAATGGTGGAAAAAATCGCGGAACTGCCCGAGTGTCCCGAGAGGGATCTCACCGTGAGAAGTTTCCGCGAGTTTCCGGTTAGTAACTACCGGAGAGCGTGGCCAATCGGAAAATTTTCTACAGGGGAATTCGATTCGAACGGAACGCGATCGTCGAACGAGTTTCACGGAATCGGCCAGGTCGAAAGAAGAAAGTTCGTAACGTTCGAAATTCACGGGAACGCCGTTGATTGCGAACTAGGTAGCGAACACCGGGTATCGTTTCGAGAAAAACGGGCAAACTCGGTTCTTATTAAGTCATTAAATGAACCGGAACGGAATTCCTCTCGCGGTTGTTTGCGAATATCGTTCGAAAAGATATTTCTGCGTTCCTCATTCTCTTCGGCAAGCGCGTTCTATTTAGTCTTATTTTTATTAACCGATGAATGAAAAGGAATTTCGATATTTCTCGTAAGCAGTTATGAATTATTGCAGACTTGAAGCAATTTCTGCAATATTTTGTGTATGACTAGTTGTGAAAATAACGTGTACAGTTGCTCGAACAGTTGGGAAGACTTTTCATAAATGTATTGCGTTTATTCATACGAAACATTTTGAAATATCACTATGACGAGACTGGGCTATCATGATTATATGATCGAGAACAAATCTAAAAATTACACATGTAGAATATTATAAATAAATATGTAAAATAGAAATATATGTATAAATAGAAATTATACGTATTCTGTAATTATACATTCTGAAATTATACATATAGAATATTATAAATAAATATGTATGTATAAATAGAAATTATACGTATTCTGTACGTATTATACGTATAATAGAAGGTATTTGATACATATATGTATATTTCACTGGCAGAGAGATATTTGACTAGGGAATTATTCATTATATACATTTAAAATGACTGTTCGTAGTGTATACTAAATATAATATATGTCTATAAATTATTGTAGTTATCTCAAACATTATGATGTTAACGAAATTGCAAGATGTTTGATGTAATGCACGCAATATAACTAAAATAATGAAAGTTGATAACAAAAAGTACTGTTCACATTGTCATTTCAATATAATAAATTAAAATATACAATCATATAATTAACGATGCAATGAAATGTACAATGAATGTTCAAATACTTTCCTTGGCTTCGAGGAATATTGTCGTGCCGATATTTTTAACAAACACCAAGCTCTATGAAACTTTAAACTACAGCGAACAGAATATCGCAGAAACGCAAAAACTCAAATTTACGTTCAGCAAAATTCACCCGCGCGGGTTAATCAAACTGTGTAATCATTTCGAGAAGCTCGGTTCCTTCTATTCGCGGATTTCCATTAAAGTTTCATTCAGGAGGCCTGATAAATGATTTGTCACTTGATCCTTTCTCCGTTCGAGCTGTATTATTTATGAGAGTGGAAATCGAGCCCGCTTGAAACTTCCACGAGTCTCGAATTTGTCTTTCCCCATGATTTCCTTTGAAACTCGATTCGCTGCCACCGTCGATCGACAATCCCTGCGATATTGATTAATTTCGATGCTTTCTGCAAAGCAGTGAATTATTCCGTTCATTGATGTCGAATGTGTGCCAGAGTAACGCGCATTCGCAACCACACGAGATTATTAAATCCTGCTAAATGCCATCATTCGAAAGCACATTAAGATAAATTCAACACAGGGGTATTACGTCCCCGTGCAACAATGAGGCAAATTTTATTTATAGCATCTGCACGCGCGCTTATTTTATATCTCGTTTATATTTATTAAAATCCTTAAATTTATGCCACGGAAAGTACGGAAAGTGCTTCAAGCTCTGTAACGAACAGAGAACATAACCTAAGAACTTCCGAACGCTCGAGAGTTTTAGGTTATTTTCAATAGGTTATTATCAAAGTTATTTAATATACTTCGAAGCTGCAGTGTATTTTATAATACGATTATTGGTATGTGAATACTTTACAGATTCTTCCTTTTACAAAGTATATTATATTAAGTTGTTAATAATTATAATTGTGCACAATTATGCGTTATATACTTAAAGAAAGAATAACTTTCTGTGGAGAAGTTATTTAATATACTTCGAAGCTGCAGTGTATTTTATAATACGAATATTGGTGTGTGAATACTTTACAGATTCTTCCTTTTACGAAGTATATTATATTAAGTTGTTAATAATTATAATTGTGCACAATTATGCGTTATATACTTAAAGAAAGAATAACTTTCTGTGGAGAAGTTATTTAATATACTTCGAAGCTGCAGTGTATTTTATAATACGATTATTGGTATGTGAATACTTTACAGATTCTTCCTTTTACAAAGTATATTATATTAAGTTGTTAATAATTATAATTGTGCACAATTATGCGTTGTACACTTAAAGAAAGAATAACTTTCTGTGGGGAAGTTATTTAATATATTTCGAAGCTGCAGTGTATTTTACAATACGATTATTGGTATGTGAATACTTTACAGATTCTTCCTTTTACAAAATATATTATATTAAGTTGTTAATAATTATAATTGTGCACAATTATACGTTATATACTTAAAGAAAGAATAACTTTCTGTGGAGAAGTTATTTAATATACTTCGAAGCTGCAGTGTATTTTATAATACGATTATTGGTATGTGAATACTTTACAGATACTTCCTTTTACGAAGTATATTATATTAAGTTGTTAATAATTATAATTGTGCACAATTATGCGTTATATACTTAAAGAAAGAATAACTTTCTGTGGAGAAGTTATTTAATATACTTCGAAGCTGCAGTGTATTTTATAATACGATTATTGGTATGTGAATACTTTACAGATACTTCCTTTTACGAAGTATATTATATTAAGTTGTTAATAATTATAATTGTGCACAATTATGCGTTATATACTTAAAGAAAGAATAACTTTCTGTGCAGAACTGTTTCACTATAGTCTACGTATTTTACATATTTATTTTCAGATCCTATGCATCCTGAATCTCACATTTTAAAATATTCTCATAAATGCATTAAATTCCACGAGTTTAAATATCACAATACAAATAATAGAATTTATGTGCAGTTTTCTAAATCTTTTGCGAAAAAGTTTCGAGAAGAAGAGCTGATTAATTAAATAAATAATCAGGAGGGATGAAACATCGTAAAAAGTCTCTTGGTCGATTCTGGATAAATTCGAGAGGGTGTAGTTACCTATTCCACGCAAGAATCGCGAGGACATACGCATAAATTCAACCCGGGCGACCTAGATTCGCGAATAATCGCCGGCTGAATAACCCAGTTGCACGACAGGTTTCACGGTTCTCGCGTTCCTTCCTTCTTCGGGACAACTTTCCACTGGTTGATTGTGAAACCCGTTCACGTGGGCGAAGGAGAATTACGAGAAAACCGGAGAGGATTGATTATGAAGTGAACCTGTATCGAGTACTGCATTGGTGAATATATTTTCCAACGATCGGAAAATGTTCGTGATTGCTTAAGCGAATGTTTGATGAAAATTTGATTGTGCAAAGAAGAGAGAAGCAACGGTCGCGTTTTATATTTCGTTCTCTTAAATTTGGAGTAAATCGATGAATTGATATTTTTTTCTCTTATTATTTTTCAATTGACAGGTACTGTAATTTGTGCTATAACTCCGTCGGTACATTAAGAGTGATGAGTTAATTTTTTGATCCGCTAAATTTTTTATAACTCTTTTAGTTTCTCGACTGTCGCAACTTGATGTC
Organism: Frieseomelitta varia; assembly: GCF_011392965.1. NCBI lineage: Eukaryota > Metazoa > Arthropoda > Insecta > Hymenoptera > Apidae > Frieseomelitta > Frieseomelitta varia. The sequence continues at coordinate 63,683 of NW_025110548.1, forward strand.
AGAGTGATCTAGTTTACAAACCTTTCAGGGCTGATGAATTTAATAAATCAAGTTTTTAAATAATTTTTTTTTTTTTAGATTTCCTGCCACCATTCGTCTGAAATTGAGTTTTATACTTTAGTGAGAGAACTTCTCGATATAGTTGATCGATAATCATTATACCTGCTAATTCTTAAATTCCGTTACGTAGCTTCGATGTCGAGAAATAAAATTTAATAATATATTTCGTAATAAAGAACGAAAAATAAGAAAAAAAAAAATGAAATTTGGTAATAAAGAACGAAGAATGCAGTTTAATAATAAAAACCAAAAACTGCTATTTGAAGAATTACGAGCAAAAGATTGCATTGATGCAACGCTGATCCCTAATGGATCAAATCAGAAAATTTCTTTTGAAAATTATCTGTCGTGATCAATATTGGAAATGAAATCTAAAGAAAATTACGTTTCTTCCAGCACATGTATATTCCGTTCCAATTTTGTTCTTCGCTGTTGCACTTTTCAAATGCATAAAAGTCCGCGAAAAAAAAATATGCTTTTCGTCGAATTTGCCTCTCGAGAAGTAACGAGAATGCAAATACAATTTCGCGAGTACAAACACGTTTGTTCTTGGAACAACGAGTTTCCCTCCGCGTTGGAATAAAACCGTACGAATCCTCCAAGAGAGAATCACAAAGTTAAAAAAGAATCGACGTTTTAATGAATAGAAACGATGGTGCAAGTCCACGACTGCTACTTTTTCAATTGCTAGTTTTCACCGTGGCGCAAGGTCGAGCAAACCTGCCTCTTGATGGGGGACAATGGCGTACGAACGAAAGAATACGATACGTGAGAGACACGCGAGCAATTCTGCACGCCAGAGGGAAGGAAATTGGCAGCTGTTGGATGGGACGAGGATGCAAGATCGCGATAGCACGTGGAATTTGCATGTTCCCTTAAAGCTTAAAGTGTGGTGGTACAGGTCTGATTGGTCGACGAGGGACGACGCTTCCCTCGATACGTACAACGATCCCCGTATCGTGTTGTTCCATGTTTTAGAGTCAGTTGCGCGGAATGTGGGTCACTTCGAATGACTTTCGTCGGGACAGAGAACGTGGAACGGCTTCCAAATGGAGATTTAATGATTCTGCACCGACGTATATCTGCGTACCACCGTGAAAGTATTTGAGCATTTACTCTGAACTTACTTTTATGCCATAGTAGTATGCATGTATATTATATCGTACGTGTTATATGGAATTTATATATTTTGGAATTTCGTTAACACTGTAGCGAGAGATGGTTATTATGGCTGCTTTGGTCAGATTTGGAACCAGTCAGAAAATGTTTCAAGCATAAATTAATAATAAATGTTAATGATAACGTCTTATATAAATTTCTATTATAAAATACTATACGTCGAGATTCATCTAAATTTTACCAACATAATTTATGAAAATTCCAAAGTTAAGTAATTTATCGTGAAATTGTCGCGTTATCACCTAGGTAATTAGGAATTAATATTACGTGTAATGTCATCTGTTTAAATATTTCTGTGCGAAATATGTCATTCATAATTTCTATGTGTATGTATATACTTTTAGATTTGCCGAAAATTCGACCAATACAATCATGACGATCGGGTCTTACTATGATATTAATGAAACGTGCGAATATTTCCTATAATACGCGCAATATATTCATGAAAATTATTTGCAATCGTTCGAGTATCTTGCAAGAAAGTACATGAAATGAAATTTGGAGAAAGTTTGGGGAAAAGGATAAATATGTACATACGTCGCGACACAAACGACTGAATTTATCTTGACACGCTTTCATGCGATCTGAGAAGATATATGGTAGTATTGAAAGATAAATTTGCGTCTCTAAAGATATTGCAAACATAAGAAATTGATAGATTCACGTGCCTTTGCAGATTATTATCTCGAACAGTTTCGTTGAACAATTCTTTTCCTCATTAACTGCATTTTTTTAAAAAATTAATACGTAAATTGTAATACGAAACTGTACTTAACTGTAATAACTCTCTGCGATATATCTCATTTTGTGCACACATTTTATACACATCGTATTTCGAATATTGTAATTTATTTGTATGTTGCCTTAACAAAAGTAAATACACCGTAAATAAATATTGAATATTCCGTGCGGTATTATCACAGTAGAATTATTTCCTCTTTCATTTTTTACGTGAAAAATACCCGTGCAATGTAAATATCAGTCCGTTTATTTTTATCATATTATCTAAAAAAAAAAGATGTTCACAACTCTATTCCTAGATGTTTCTTTTCTCATCTTTATACACATAGACAAATTTAATTTTGAATAATATCTGACAATGGTATTAGCTACAAGTCTTCTTGTCAAATTGAACGAAATTATTAATTATTAATTATTAATTAATGATTTTAGCTGCGATCATTTATGGAAATTCAGTCCGATGAAAAAGTAAAAGTTCAGTAAAAATACATTCCATTTTCTAAATATTATAACATATAACATATATGTATGTGTGTATTTTACATATCATTTCATTCATATTACACATATGCACATTTCATTTATACCACAAGTACATATGTTCTGCCTTCTAAGTATTATAATATGTACTTCACACGTCGTTTCATTTATCCCTATTCACCCTCGTTATCATTACTCCTATCGTAAATGCACGAATAAGAGCCTCGTAACAATTTTAAACAAAAATTCCGCGTGACTCGTGACGGACGAGAGGCGAATCGAGCGCGATTCTTAGATCGTTAAGGCCAGATCGATGAATTGAACAGACAATAAGGTACGTTGTCTTGTACACCCTGTTAGCAAGCTGCTGCATTATTTACCGTCTCGTCTTCGTCACGCGGAATTAGATGCGTCTCCGTTTATTATTCCCTTTGGTGCGTACCAATCAGCGCGAAATTTCGCGCGACAGGAATTCCATTTCGAAATCCCGGCGCGGGGACGCATAGATGCCTGCTGCCTCTGTGAATAACTGATCCTCCCGGCGCGCATCGATATATATATATATATATATATATATATATATATATATATATATATATATGTACTCGATTTCCAGTTAGCCGAATAATTCGACCGGGCAGAACGAACGAAAAGCTCGTTTACGCCGGCTATATGTAAAAAGAGATCGAGGAGCCGATAATTGAACGGTATTTCATTAATTTTTACAGATACGGCGTGCGCTTTTTTTTTTTTTTTTTTTCTTTTTTCTTTCTTTCTTCTCTCGTTTTTTTTTCTTTTTCGTTTTCATCTTTTTCCCCGCGGTTGGCGCTCATGGTTGCGCGAGCATTAACTCTCTCGAAATTGGAATTTTAATCATTTCTGGAGTGGAATTAAATTAGAAAAAGAGGCGAGGATTTGTCGGGCGGTGAAATTGAGCTTCGGGGAGATATGAATTTTGAGAGATCGAAACCGCAGGTCGGCGATTTTCCGGGTGATCCGAAACGGGGAAACGTGGGATTTTCAGGCGACACGAATTGAAAAGAATCGGTTTTCGAAACGACGTAGATTGGCGATCGTTGATTTTCAAGCTATTAATATCAGATAACTGTGACTTTTATGTTGATGAAATTAGAAATCGCTAAATTGGGAAAGATTGATTCTTAACCGATTCAAATTTTAAATCGTTGATTTTCAAGCGATTAAATTTGAGTATAGTGATTTTCTATTGATACGAGGAAGCATTTTTAAGCTGTTGGAAAGCTTCGAGTCAAATTGGAAAATAGCAATCTCCGTAAAAAACACAAAAAGAAACAAAATCTCTTGAATTCTTTTGATAAACTTTTTTCACAATCTAAAAATGTGTAGCGTTTTTTATTTTTTAGATGGACAGCAAACTTTTTCGTACATTTTTCCAAAAAAAAAAAAACAGAAACATTATGTAATTACAATCCTGATCTCTAAATATAATTAATTAAAATCGATATTATAATATAATATAATATCATGACAAAATTTTGAAATGCCAACATGCTCTAAATTTCTAAACAACAGTGCATATTGTGAAACGGACAAAAATGTAAGTAAATAAAACGACCAAAAAATCCTCTGAACGAAATAAATGAACAAATTAAATTAAAAGATCGTCAGGAGAATTACCTGACCGAATAAAATCGAGGAATTGTTAAAAAGTACTCTCTGAACGAATAAATAAATCTAATAAAACCAAAAGTTGAAAAATTCCAAACAAAGAAACCGAATCAAGAAAAAAATTTTCCCCGATTCAGAAATGACTTTGTTTCAAAAAAAAAGAAAAAAAAAAAAACTCCACAAACGCATTTCGAAGCTTTAATCATTGATCGATCTGCACGCCACAACGGGGACCAGCACGAGGCATTCTCGATCTTCTTATCATGCTTTCACTTTATTTCAGGCTCAATCAGCGATTGCGAAGTTTCGATAACGTATCCGATCGCCCGATAACGATGCGCAGCCCCGCTCACTCGTAATCGTTCGAGAGAGGTTTCATTGTTATTGCTCGCCTAGCCTACACTCCTCTCTCGATTTTTCCACTTCGATGTCGATATCGAGATTAGCTCCGACGTATTCCCTGGACGACCAAAAAAAAAAAAAAAAAAGAATGAATCAACCACCGACGAGGATTCGCGTAGCAGAAGCCATCATCTTGAGGGTGAAATCGTTAGGGGTAGGCGATGTTCTTCGCGTCCTTCGATCGCCATTTGCCGTGTTTCTACGTCGTTGGCCGCCGATTCGGTTTCACGCCGCAACTCCGGGGAATCATTATCGCGACTCCGCAGCCGGTTAATCTTGAACGCGTTCCGAAACGCGTTAAATCCGATTCCTCAACGTTCGATGATTCTTCAGGGTGTAGATTTTCGAACGGGACGAAGCTGGAAAGCGGCGAATTTTCGAGCGATCGGAAATTGGAAAACGTCGGATTTTGAATAAATTCAAAATTAAAGAGAATCGATTTTCCACTGATCTGAATTGCAGAGCGTTGAATTTCGGGCCATCGGAAATTGGAAAGCGTCGAGTTTTGAATAATTCCAATTAAAGACAATCGATTTTTCACTGATGCGAATTGCAAAGCGTTGAATTTCGGGCGATCGGAATTGGAAAGCGTCGAGTTTTGAATAATTCCAATTAAAGACAATCGATTTTTCACTGATGCGAATTGCAAAGCGTTGAATTTCGGGCGATCGGAATTGGAAAGCGTCGAGTTTTGAATAATTCCAATTAAAGACAATCGATTTTTCACTGATGCGAATTGCAAAGCGTTGAATTTCGGGCGATCGAAATTGGAAAGCGTCGAGTTTTGAATAATTCCAATTAAAGAGAATTTATTTTTCACTGATACGAATTGCAAAGCGTTGAATTTCGGGCGATTGAAATTGGAAAGCGTTGAGTTTTAAATAATTCAAATTAAAACGAATCGATTTTTCAGTAGTACGAATTGCAAAGCGTTGAATTTCGGGCGATCGAAATTGGAAAGCGTCGAGTTTTGAATAATTCCAAAGAGAATTTATTTTTCACTGATACGAATTGCAAAGCGTTGAATTTCGGGCGATCGAAATTGGAAAGCGTCGAGTTTTGAATAATTCCAATTAAAGAGAATCGATTTTTCACTGATGCGAATTGCAAAGCGTTGAATTTCGGGCGATTGAAATTGGAAAGCGTTGAGTTTTGAATAATTCAAATTAAAAAGAATCGATTTTTCAGTAATACGAATTGCAAAGCGTTGAATTTCGAGCGATCGACATTAGAAAGTCGAATTTTGAATAATATAAATTTTAAGACAGTCGATTTTTCACTGATACGAATTGCAAAGCGTTGAATTTCGAACAACTGAAATTGGAAAGCATCGGATTTTGAATAATTCAAATTAAAGAGAATCAATTTCTCATTGATATGAATTGCAAAGTGTTGAATTTCGGACGATCAAAATTGGAAAGCGTCGAATTTTGAATAATTCAAATTAAAGACAGTCGATTTTTCACTGATTCGACTCGCAAAGCGTTGACATGTATCACTTGTTACGTGAAGTCTTAGTTCAATTTCTCTTTTGTAACCATTTTCAATGATGCTTATTTATTACTTTAAAAATGCACTTGACAGGAAATTAAGTAAGGCGTGTAATGTTATACACGAAATATTTGAAAATGTATCTAATAAAACAATTGAAATTAGAAAGCGTCAATATGTTACAGAATATTGATCGTCATACATATATTCTGCTGCTTTTTTCGTAGTTTAATAATCTAGCCACGATACGTCTCGTTTTTTCTTTTTTCGATACACGTCCCCTTGGTTAATATTGAATGATTCTTTAGAGGCAGTATTGATCCGAAAATGTGTTTGATAAAAAATTCGAGCAGCGAAAAACCGAAATGGAATATCGTATTTCTTATTATACGTTTGGCTTCCTTTCCTCTTAGGTAGTTCTCACTTTCCAACGTCGTTAGCAGCAAGAATATTTAACGAAATCTATCAAAAGTATCGAATGCAATTGTAAAATAAATGAAAAGATGAAATTGACAAGGTTATAATTTTTATAATGATAGATTTTAATTCCACCAACGCGAAGAAGAAGAAACAACAATGAAACTGAAAACGAAGTGATGAAATTAAATTGCATTTATAAAATGAAATTATAGAAAATCATTTTTTTGTAATAAAATTGCAGAAAGTTATATTTCGCAGGGAGATCGTGGAAAATCTTTGATATCGACAGAATATATCAATTCCTCTGGAGATATCGCGTTATTACTCGAAGATTAATAGAACCTGTTAGCCTAATTAAGCGTCGTAGTACCAAAGGGCTGTATCTTCATCAAGAAGTGAAACGTTCCTCAAGGGTGCGCGTATCTATCCTCAACTCAATATCTACGCCACGATTCAAAGTCCTCCATCTTCGTTCAACCTACTCTGCGCTGTCGTTTGATTTATAGATCCACTCTGAACATCTACATGCTAGAGAAGCGAATAAATTAGTCTAGAATTTCTCGAATTCCGAACAACGAACAACTGTTGACAACTAAGCAGTTTGACAAGAGAATTGAGAAATTATTTATTTTGGTGATATACTGACAAAAACTGTGATTCGACTGTTGTTACTGTCTAACAAAGTTTTCACAAGAATGTCAAGCTAATTACGTTGAATATTATATTATACTGTCTTGTGTATTTTATACTATTTTATTTTATTTTATTATTATTATATATATATATTATTATTTTATTTTATATATTTTATTATTATTTACATTATAATTTATTTTATATATTATTTTAATACAATTATTTTATTAAAATAATTAATATTTTATCCTGATTTTTATGCATTTATAAGAAATTCGAAGATGCAAAATTGCAATCGATTTCTATAAAAATCTACTCTTCTCGAAACAATCGATAATTCTCTACTCGGTTCGATTTTCAAAAGGAAGAAAGAAATTTTACTTTTCTCGGAATAATTAACGATATATATTCTGTATCGAGCCTATATTTGCAAAATAATTTAATAGTAATTTTCAACTCGGAACCTTCCGATGTCAAAGCGGTATTCCAGAAGTAAACATCGAAACTCTCCTCGGAACGACTAAAGATTTTCCGCGTGTTCTCTCCGTGTCAAACTCGCTCCCCAGAGAAATTTACTTTCCCGAAATTTACCTCTCTTCCCTCTGTCAAACCAATTTTCCAGAAAAACTCATCCTCCTTACTTGAACCACTTTCCCGGCAAAGACCGGCGACACAAAGCCGGTTGATGTGGCACCGACGCGATCCAAGATGAAAATTCCATTTACCTGCTCCCTTGAACCCTTCTTTCATCGCGACGCGACACGGCGAACCCGAATGGCTGTTGCACGATAATCCGCGCCGCCATTAACCAGGGACATTCACGGCACACGTATCCATTATCGCGTACACGGACGTTTGCACGAACGTAACAATGGGCTTGGGCCTTGCACAGCGTTAAACAGGATCGTTCGGAAGTTAATCGACGATACACGCTAAATGAAATTACAATCTCTTCTCTTTTTCTTTTCCTTTTGATTTTCACTGTCTCTCTCTTTCTTTCTCTCTCTCTCTCTCTCTCTCTCTCTCGTCGAGAGGCACACGTGGCGCTGAAATTTTCAATATTTCAATCGGGTGCAAATATTTGACGTGGCGCCGCGTCGAGGAATCGAGGAACGGCGGGGAACGAAACAATTCGGTTGATTGTTACGTGATAGGAACGCGAGACGGAGGCGAAAGGCAGGCTTTCGCGAGAAAGAGGAAGGGAAACAATGGTGTTCCGTTGTGTTTGGAAAAAAATTAGTGATTGATGGTACGGGGTTGCAGGGATATCGATTTTATTGCGCGGCCGCGGTAATTTCGCTGGTACACGCAGCTGCTACTCTGACTCGACGTCTCTGAATCCGTTCTAATGAATGTATTACCGGCTGTGTCGTAGATGTATCGTAATACTGTCGTGAATATTCCATCAGAGGCTTGATTATTTTTGTTATGTCTTGACAGTTAATGATTTTCAAGCTTGTTTTTTATCAAAAGCAAAGCTTCAAAGTGTCATTTACTTTTTCACTCTTTCTTAGAATCTTCCAAATTGCGAGAAACTACAAACAAATTCTATTAAACAACGTTCAAGTGAATTGAAACTTTGCCAAATAATTTTTCTCTGAATCACAAAATAGTTCTTCGAACTATTTGAAATAATCTTCAAATAGATCAAACGATTCTTCCGAATAACTTTCCTCGAATCTCGTCGAATCGCGACGGCGGGAGATCTTCAACAATGTCTCGTCTCGACGAAAGTATTTCCTCGAGATCCTTCGAATTTTAGACATTTTCCTCCGCGGGAAATTTAAAAATATCCGATCCCGGCCCGCCACGGTGGAAATATTCACACAAGATTTTGTACGCGGTGCAACCTGCTGCGTCTGTAATTACATCGCTGAACCGTACGGATGGTCGTGTACGCGGTAATGGATACACGAACTACAGTTGTCCCGGATAATGGCGTCGCGTATATGAGCCTGGCAAAACGGCGATACGCCACGCACGGCGGATAAAGTCTGCGGTCGACACGCTGAAAAATTCACTGGCGGAATCGGTAACGTTCGCCCGGCACCGAGCGCGGGAATAATTCATCGCTTGTGACGAGGAAGACACCGTGAACGAAAAGGCGTTTCACGTTTCGCGTTTTATTTTATTTCGACGGTCAGTTCGGCGAAGGTTCCTCGCAGAAACGATGATTTAAGGGAGAACGAGCGACGACAATCTGCTTACGTACGTCAATTAGTCACAATTTGTCATCGCTTTGCGACGAGCACACCAACGCAGACACTCCACGGTTCTCACGGTGCAGTCACTCGACAGCAAAGAGCTTAAACCTGAGAGTGTCATGACGCCTAAAACCCTTGACGTTCAACACCTTTTCATGCTCCAATAAATACGTACGACGATTTTTCTGAAATCGACTGACGATGGTAGTGACTACAAAAATTTTACATTATATTCCGATTTCACAGCAAACTGTAATCGCATAATTGAGAAAGAGTTTGTTTGCGTGTTTGTTCGAGAAAATTACGCGATTTGAATCAGGGGGGACTCGGTATTTTGAAATTATATAAATAATTATTGTAATTTTAAAAATTTATATAATATACATATATAGTGTTATGTATAATATATATATATATAAAATTTATACAATATATATAATATTTAAATTAATTATAAAAATAACTATTATATTGAAGGTTATTCGGTGTTAATTATTTTTATAATAAGTTATAAATATTAATAATCATTTTTTAATATAAATTTTATATATATATACATATATATTTATTAATTTAAAACATTGATAATTTTATTATTTAAAATTTAATATTATGTCTGAGAAAGAAAGAAATTGTAAATTTATAATTTAATATTTTTATAATTATAATAAATTATTTATAAAATTAAATATAATAATATAAATATAAATATATTTTATAAATAAAAAATAAATCTATTTATTTTTTATTAATTTTAAAATAAATATAATTATTTTTATTATATATTATATATTATATTATTATATATTATATAAATTTTAAAAAATAATAATTAATGTATTAATAACAATTTTAATAATAAACGCCGCTTAGTTTACTGAATATTAATAAAAATCAGACGAGACGCAATCTTACAGTCGTTTCCTACACCTCGCCTGTACATTAAGTGCCACTTGTTAAAATCCCCAAGTAAAATTCCATTATTGAATTCTTTAAATCTACAAAGTGCAAAATCACTGCAAAACTCTGCACTTCTAATTTTCATGTCAAACTCGAAGAGAAGAGCTTTCCACCCATCAGAGAGAGCATCAGAACACCGATCGCAGTTTCAGTTCGATTTCCCTTACTCTCCGCAATCAGTTGCCAAGACCTCCTTCGTATTCACCCGCGAAGTTGTTAACCACCGTGTCGGGCGCTGTCGTTTCGCGAAGTTTCGACCAGACATCATTACCCGCAACAAGCGCGGCTCACGGATCCATTATCACGCACGAAAGTACCTGCGTGTCTCCAGGAAACAGCTTCGATCCTGCCCTGGTAAATTACTTGAAATTGCGAGTACGCCCGTGATGGACATGTTCGTCACTTCCCCTTCGCTCTTCCTTGTCAGCATGCCCCACAACGAACGTATACTATGCCTAATTCAAAAATCGTTTTCAGTCAACGACTTTTTACTCGAGGCATCATCTGGATGACGATGAGAAAGAGAGCTTATATTTTTGGCAAATTTAGAATTTATTCATAATTTAGAATGAAGGAGCATACATTTAAAATGATCGCTACAGTGATTTTTTTTTTTTAATATTTTATCTTGATTCTTCTAGAGAGAAATTGTGACTGATGCAAAAGTCATTATGTAACAACGTGTATCTAATGAACTTGATGAATGAAACTAAAGTGAATTTCTAAAACATTCGCTTTCTTTCGTACCTCCATTAAGGATGTTCTAATGCAATATTTTATAGTTTATTATAAAGAGAATACTAAGAATTTGTTGAATTTATAGTATTATGATAAACTATTGTTTGGTTCTCAAAAATTGAGATGAATATCGTTGAACGAGTACATTATTAAAAATTTTTAAACATTGGTAATTTAATTCTTGCAATTTTTTAATATTGAATTGGAGTATTAAAATCACCCACCTCCAGAAACGAATCACTACTAATAAATTCAGAAAATTAGATACAAACAATGATCTTATGAAATATCTTTATATTCAACTGCACGCTACGACGGTCTCTCAATTCTTAAATTAATAATTGGGACAAAGAAATACCTAACAAATCAACTTGATTTGACCAACTATTAAAGATAGTTTTCACTTTTAACAGCACATTTAAATTCAAAAATTTAGATACACAATAAATAATTTCATTCGAATCCAGGCCGCGACAGGCATCCTGCTTTTCGAATCAACAATACATTGAGACGAAATCGATTTGCCACGCAACAGAACGAAATCCATCTTTCCAACAATCCTCGCGTCTCCAACGAAATTCCATTTCCTCGTCCGGCAATAAGTCAATTCGCAATTAAATTCTTCAATTTTTACACGATCCCCGGGGAACAGAGCGCTCACGTGTCCATTGTTACGTGCAACCTGGACGGGACTGATGCACTCGGGCGAAACAGGTTTGGACCCGAGCTCGTGGATATTAGTTCCGGATTTTATTACCAGGGCGGAAGTAGACGGGCCGGGGGTCGCGCTGGGAATTCGATAAGACGAAAGACGGCTCATAAGCGATACAGAAATACGAGGGGAACGTGAGACGGAGTGGCGAATGCCGGCTCTCGGTGTGTGCACGCGGGACGATACAGGTCACGTAGTGGCCGCCGGCTAAGCAATCGATTACGAAAGGGAATAAAAGTAATTGCTTTATAGTTCGTGGGCTTAGCTTCGCGGCTGGCAATCGTGTTTCTGCCTCTCTCTCTCTCTCTCTCTCTTCACTCCCCTTGGGAATTGTCCCCCGCAGAGCCACGGATCTCGGATCTCGACGATGGTGTTTGGCGTTTTAATTCGAGGTTCGCTTGATGCATGATTTGAATAATTAATGCCGCAACAGCGAAAGGAGTTTGAAGAAAAAAAGAAACCGACGAAAAGTAAACCAAAGAGCAGTATATTAAAATACAAATCAAAATTTAAATTGAAAATAATTATAACTAGTAATTATAATAATTATAATTGATTTAAAATATTTTAAATCATAATTATAATTATAACTATATTTTAATAAATAAATAAATTATATTTCAAACTAATAAATTATATCTTAAATTAATTTTAAATCTTAAATATCTTAAATTTATAATTATAACTAATTATAACTAATTATAACTAATTATAAGTATTATGATAATTATAATTGATTTAAAATATTTCACGTATTTAAATAAAAGTACAGATATTTTTATAACAAGAAATATATATATATATATATAATAGGAATATATAAAGAAAAAATAAAAATTGTTTCACATATATTATGGCAATCAGTGTAAATGCAGAACGCGCTTACATTCAATTTAAAGATGTTAATTATCTTATAATCAACTAAAATTAAACGCAAGCAACTTGAAGTTAAGACGCACGCATCCCACAATGTATATATTTATATAATTTCAAGAAAAATTCTACAATAATTCTGTTATAGAACAATGAATCTAATTATTTTGTAATTACACTTCATATTTTACAATAGTTGTCTACTATAATAATTTACAATAACACATGTCACTATGCGACGTTTCACTGTTCGACGCTGTTCCTTTTCCCCTTCGTATCGTCTTCCATCTCATGGTGATCAATATTTATTTTCTTGTTCTTTGCAGGGAATTTCCATCTATTCGATTTAACGCTGTTCAATCGAGCTCGTTGACCACGATGGAACTGCATAATAGAATGGGAGTAATTTGTTTGAGCGTGATAGATCCGATTAATGTCAGAGGGGAGGGTCGACTCGTTTTTTCCTCCCCACCCCTGCCGCCGTTTGTTTAAGTTTTCACGGCGCTACCTCGCGATCATGAAATTCAATTTCACGCTCGTTCTTTTCCACTCTTTTGTGCCTTGCAAGCTTGGAAATGTCATTTCCGTTTCTCGCTACGTGCCTTCCTTTTTTTCTTTTTTTTTTTTTCAAGGTTCCCTCGGCAAGAGGAAAGCGTTTGAAGTGTTAAGGAAGTCGATGAACACTCTGGATAAAGATTTGCCGAGGAAATATACGCGCAACTGGGTCAAACGGATGTTGTTTTAAGAAACTTGTAGCAGACAGCACGATTGAACTGTTTTTTTTTTCTTTTCTCTCTCTCTCTCTCTCTCTCTCTCTCTCTCTCTCGCTCGCTCTCTAATTTTTTATGAAAGAAGCGTTGTGAAATAAAATTGTGAACTGAATGAATTACATGTGATATAACAGTTTTGACTCTTGCTTTTTAATCTTACTTTGGAAGTAATAATTGTAATGGGAAAAAGTTTTGTTTTTGTTGTTTTTTAATGAATAATTTTTTGCACTTTCTTTTCTAGATTTTCTCTCACAAAAAATGACATAGAACCTTCTCAATTATTTTAATTGAAAATAGGATAACGATGAGCATATAAATTACAATAGAGTTATATTGTTGTTAGGTGATAATAACTATTTTCAGAAATAAAACGATATTTTTCCATGCTTTTGTATCATTCTCTCCTGTTATGTTAAAAGTGACGACAAGTTGCCAAAAATTGTGTCATTAGCATTACATGAAAGAAACTCCACGCAGTAATAGAAACAGCATAATTTCCATCTTCTCGTCGTAAATTAAATCCTTTTCATATTTCCAAAAACTATCTATATCCCTCCGCTCACCGACACAATTCTCTACTCCGTAACTTAATACATTTTCCATCTTCAAAGACGCATTCACTAACTTTCATCCCCAAATATGCTCCATATATCTCCATGCACGATCCATTATTCTTCCAAACCCCCTCAGAAATAATTCTCAACGTAAAACTCCAACAGGCAACCCTTCGAAGTCCCTTCGTTTATCTGAGGAAAACCACATTATTCGTCAGAAAATGGTCCAATTCGTTGCCTAGAAAATAAATTTTGAGGGTTTGGAGGGTTATCTGACCAAAGGAGGAAGCCAGATGTAGCTTCCGGGGTAATTCTAGTCGACAGCGGTTCCCCGACTAAGGGCACGATCATTGGATTAGCTGGTACGTGTCGATGCGATTAATTCCATCGACGTGAGCCTTTCCAATTTTGCGTTTTCCTCTCACCTTGTGTCTGCTTCGGTTGCCATAATTGCTACGAGGACTTGGAATTGGTAAAGTGGTATAATTGTAATAATTTTCTTTTGGGACAGTAATTTTGAATTATGGCGGATCCTCTGCTTAGACGGATCCCATTTGTTCGAGTCAAATTATTGTCAAGTTCTGATTAACTGAACTCTTTCAGACTGAATTTACCAACTTTACGAATGGTAAATCACTAGTCAGATGAGAATCACTGGACTTCTATTATGTAAACTCCAATTATGCGTTTGTTCCTCCGAGAAAGATTGATTCATACCTATTTCATTTTTCGTTAAATTTAAAGTGGACAAATTTGTTACATTTGTGGGAAGATTGTAAGAGGGTTAATTATAAAAGAAGATTAATTATAACTTCAGGGAGTTTATCTTAAGTCTACGGAGAATAGCAACTTGTAGAATGACAATCTCAACTTTGTTTTATAAGACGTAGGTCATTAACCAAGAAGTATTTAATGCAATAACTTGAATCCTCCTTCAACTTTATTCTCGAACGAGTCTACCATGATCTCTTTTATTTATACATTATATCAGTTTATTGCTATAAACAACATAAGCAAATTAGAATAGAAAATCAAACAAATTAAAATAGAAAATAAATTGGAACTGTGAAATCTTCTATTGTCGTGGATTATTAAAATTTATAAAATACGTTGTTGTTGTTGTTAATTATTAATATTAATATTCTGATCTGAATTTGTATCACATTTTAATCAAAACTCTTGTTAACTTTATTACACATACAGACTAGTACCAAAATTGTATTTTCGACCTACTTTAAAAACGTCTAAGAAACATTATCGGTATTTAAAAAGTGATCCAATCTATTTTTAATACTTGAAATTTCACAGATACACGTACACATAATCTTCCGCAACTGACTGCACGTATGATCGTACGTTACCTGGATTTTCTGCATTTTTCGCGTACTCGAAATTTTCCCCGAGCGGATAAAAATCCATTTACCGTGTGTGCACAAAATGCTTTTCAATTTTTCTTGTCGATCAAACGTCCTTCAATTCGCATCCAAAAACTTCCTCCCAAACAAAACAAAAAGAAAAAAGAAGTTCATTTCATGACCTCCTCCCTCCGAAACTACAAGAGAGTGGACGAGAACGAAAAGGGGATCCGAAAGACATAAAAATGCGAGGCGCGTCGGAAAACGGCACCCCAGAGCCGGTGGAATTAAAAGCGAAAACGAGATTCACTGTGCCGTGGCACGATCGCGGCAATCAATCCGGGGCCACCGCGTTCGATAACCCCTTTAAATATCGATCAGCGTTCGAAACAACGTTTGGTCCGTCGATTCGCGAAATTGCCGTCGTCTCTGACACCCCTTTGGTCCCTCCACTCTCCCTTTGGTCCGTAATTTACGCCCGGGCCGATCGTTTATTTTTCCCCGTCGATCCATCGAAGCGGGTTGAGGTTCTCGCGCGGCCGCTTCTAGGTTTCCATTTTAAATCGACCCGCTCTTTCGCAACCGCGGTCGAAAAAGTTTTCGCGGACACGCGGTTCTTCATGGAAATTTTCGTTTCGAGAAGGTGGCTTTCTCTCTCTCCTCGATACGACGCGAGCGGAATTGAAACGATGGAAACGAGTCTTCTCTCCTCTGTGACTCGCGCGCGAGAGATCGTACTGGCTTTGAATACAGAGGAGGATCATCGGGATTGATTGGCGAACGCCCTCCTCCACCACTGTCTACCGACCGAGTGAATGACGTCTTCGTACGAAATCGAATCGCTGCGAAGTGCTGTGATAGCAGTAAGAGAACTTGATGACGATAGTTACTTCCGTGTGAATTTCGTCGAGCGCATTCGAGAGCGCGCGGAATCGGGGTGAGAGAATTTTGGGTGAATGGCGAAGGAATCTTCGGCGATTTCCTTTCCTTTTCTTGGAGAATTCAGAAGGAGGATGTGGCGTGGAACGTGTGAATATCTTTGTATCAGTGTTGGATGACCAACCAGGGCAATATTGAATCTATGCAAATACTGGCAATGAGCTAGCAACAGTTGACATAAAAGTGAACTGTGAATAGTTAGTCATAAGGGCAAGATCAAAATAGTTGATCATCCATGCTCCTTCCCCTTCCACTTGACGATGATAACCAAATATATATAAGGACATGCTTTGGAGACATTCGATAGCATATAGAGATATTCTAAATCATTATAGAGACATTCTATATCACTAAAAGCATAAAACATTCGAAATCATTATAGAGACATTCTATATCATT
>NW_025110548.1:80349-148909 GCF_011392965.1 Frieseomelitta varia
ATTCTAAATCATTATAGAGACATTCTATATCACTAAAAGCATAAAACATTCGAAATCATTATAGAGACATTCTATATCATTAAGAGCATAAAACATTCTAAATCATTATAGAGACATTCTATATCACTAAAAGCATCAAACATTCGAAATCATTATAGAGACATTCTATATCATTAAGAGTATAAAACATTTTAAATCATTATAAAGACATTCTATATCATTAAGAGCATAAAACATTCTAAATCATTATAGAGACATTCTATATCATTAAAAGCATCAAACATTCGAAATCATTCTACGTCATATTCAAGAGCATTAAACATTGTAAATCATTCTATATCATTCTATTTCATACACGACTGTAAGGGAATAAACTCTTCTAAATTGTAAGAGTGTTGACTCCATTACACGGAATCTAACAGAAGCTACGAAATAGACTAGCTCTTTCATGAACATAATCGAGGAAGGATTGTGAGAATGATTTTTTGATAAACGTAATCCGTCAAATAGAAGTATAACATTTTTTATACTCGCAGTCCACAAATTGTAATTTCGTAGTTATGTTTTAGTATTATAAAAGTATTCTCATATTTCTCATATCAGTTATATTTAGTATGAGAATATTATAAAAGTCATACAACACTTTTGTCAATAATATTGTCCAGTAACGATATATCCAGACCGCGGACTGCATAATTTCCCAGATATTTTCCATTTCAATTTATTTCAAACACTAAGATCGATGAGAAAGAAAAAAAGACTCAAAAAATAAAACAATAAATACGAAACATCAAGTTAATGAAACTATTTTTCATCATTCTAGGTTGAGCTACCACGCCAAGACGCCACACCGCATACCCCACATTGTGAGTACCTATCTACGTCATAATCTTTAATCAACTCTATCCTCGTAACCTATACTTATACACTTATACCTGGTGAAAATATTCTCCACGGAAATTCACGGAAATTCGTCGGTCTAGATTAGAAGTGGAAGAAGATTTTCATTCCGCAGATAGCGATGTGGACTTGAGATACTTCGAATCGCTTCGAATTTCACAAGCTTTCTGATTCGAAAAAATTCGAGCTACGAAATACTCATCATGCTATTACAATCGCAACTTTCGATGATTTTCAAGATATTTGAAACGATCGAGGGAAAAACTTTCAAGTCAGTCTTTCAGATATGCGTAGAAATCCCGGCTCGAGGCCCCAATTTGTAGAAATTTTGATAAAAGATGGTTGTTTATTCAAAGTTAAAAAATAAGAAATTTTGTTCAATGATGATTTAAAATGATTTTACACTGTTCTCTCTTAATATTTACTCGCTAACATCGCTAGACTCGCAACTCTGTTCTCTCTGACTACTCGAAACTCGCTGCCTTCTTCCTCATCTGCACAAAATTCGTCATTCATACACACAAACGCATCCATACCGTTAATATCTTAAATGCTAGGCATGCCATAAACATTCCCAAGTACCAGGCCTAACTTCCTCTACAGTGCATGGTACTTGGGACATCTGGTAACAATTGTTGGGCACTGGAGAATGTTCTTAGGCCTTTTCCAGAATTTGCTCATCCCACCTACGTATCTAAGAATTATTAATTATAGCTCTTGAGACTTCCGAGAAGATCAAGAATGATCAAGATCTTCCGGACTTTCAAGACTTCCAAGACATTTCAATAATTATTAATTGTAACCACTCTCGAAACTTTCAATCAAAATTTTCAAGAGCTTAGAAATTTCTAATTGATTGGAATTTATCTTCAGAGAGGCGATAGCCTCTGATTCGAAGTGTCTCGGTGAAAACTGAAGCTGCGCTTCCGTAATTTTTAATCTCCGCCAGGCGGATTAATCCGCCGCCTCGATCCGGAAAACGAGCTCAAAGAATCAGGCTCGCCCACCGTCGGGTTAAATATCGAGCTTCCGCGAGCCGCCTATAATATTAATCTAATCCCTTTTGGCCCGTGGTGGAACAAAAGGCGGCCGGCGTCTTTGACACAGAACCCGCGAGAAACCGTTGTCCAAAAGAATGATTAATACCAGAGGAGCACACGTTTTTAATCTCGATTCCCCCGATAGACGAACGCGTTTTCAATAGGCGATCGCGTTCGTGGTTGCCTCTCCGAATTAATCACGCAGAAAGTTTTTTAATTCGCGAGTGCGCCAAGGCTACAACGGTAATAATAACAGCAAACTATGAGCCGGACTGATGTAATTTTCGTTCGGATGAAGAACTCTTTCGCTGCTCGTTCGTTCGTTCGTTCGTTCGTGGATCTTTGTACGCGGCTGATTCGTTTTTCGATTCAGAGCGCTGGAATAAGTTTCGTATATTGAGTTTCGTGCGTAAAGATCTGCGATTACGGTTTAATGATATGACAATTTTTTAATCAATTAGTCCGGTGATGAAGTGAAATTTAAAAGATAGTAACCTGGTGGGAAATTATTTTTCAGGCATGAAATTTCTGTTTGTATTTTTAATCCGTATCTTTAAGTAGGTAAGTGCGTAACTTTAAAATTGACTACTTAGGTGAAAGTTTGTATTTGGCTCAAGGATTAATAAAAAAAGAAGGATTAAATAAAAACATAGACTCTGTATTTTTAATAGGTAATTTTCAGTAATTTTTATTAATGAATTTCAGCAATTCAGTAACAGAACAAAGGGGATCAATAATAGTTTCATAAAGATCATTTTGACGAACAATCAAACGTATCGAAAATTGTTAACGCGTTATTAAATGACATACTGTTTAATTACATTCTACTGGTGACTCGTCACCACCAACTTTCACGCTAGAAATTAACCTAACGAAAGAGCAAAGAAACGACTAGTTTTAATTATCGTGAAAGATTGGAAAGTGATTGGCGACAGGTAACAAAGGTTACGTTAAATTCCGCCATTAATTACGCAGGAAGAGTCATTCCTTGCGAAATGACCAAGGGCCGCAGAGTGAAAATGGCGAACAGCAGCATCTGTGAAACGCGGCAAATCCGCCAGCAAGAAAACTGGCTTAATCCTCTTACGTCCGTCGCTCTGTCGCGGAAAAATGGCGCTCCATGGCTGACCTCAAACCCGAGAGAAACACGAGAGAGAACTCTCTCTCTCTCTCTCTCTCTCTCTCTTATATTCTGCGAGAAAAAGGAAATCACAGTTCGCTCGTGCCAAAAAAAAAAGAAAAAAGGAAGTCTCTGCTAGGTATTTGCCGGCGAATCATCGTTAAGAAGATTTTTCCCGCCGTTCGAGAAAATGAAACGAAATTGAAATCTATTCATTTGCTCGCCGATCTCCTCTGGCACCCGTTCCCTTCGAATTAAATCGCCGACAGCGAAGCAGGAGGAGGGACTATCCTCGTCGTCTTTGACTCTTTTTGAATTTTACTCGCCGCGATAATTATTGCCTTGGCTTCCATTCATCCCCGATTGTGGAAATGAGCGAATTAAATAAAATAAATTATCAGCCAATAACGGCGTTGGCCATTTTATTTAATATCTCGAACGTTAAGTTAAGTATCGATCGGCTCGACGCGGAACTATGATAAATCGTAGACTTGTTAGTCATTTTTGAAAGGAGCTACAAACTCTCCGAAACTTATGAACTTTAATAATCTTCCGCGAAAGTTTCGTTGTATAGATTATGGAATAAAGTGAATTCTACGCGAGAACTTGGAACAGGTTTACTCTACGTCGCACAAAGCTTCAACGGGTAACTCGAGGATTTTTCATTTCCTTTGAAATTCGAGTTATCGAGTCTCGGCTGTGCGTTAAAGTGCTAGCTGTCGAGAAGCCGTAGAAATTTTCAGAGAAATCTACGAGAAATGAATATAGTCGCGCTTCTCTTACATAACAAGTCCAGATTTCCAACTGTAATATTCACGAGACTTCTTTGATGCAAATAATTGGAAAATGAAACAAACGAGAGACGGACGATTTATTCATTTCACCACATGATTTATCGTGATAATCTTCCACGATTAAATTCATGAAATTTTCTCGATTGTAAATTCAAGAAATTAAATTCTAACATAATGTAATACTACTATGTAACAAGCACGCGCTTCGGAACTGTCCAAAAGGATCAAGAAACAGTGAAGACCGACCCGATTGAGGATACAAAGCGAAATCCAATTGCGCAGTTGCTCGTAGAATTCTTAACTGCTTCAATTACTTTGGCGATAACTTCGAAAGCCCACAAAAGAGAATCTCTTCTTCTCGTGATTGAGTTACACTTGTTCGTGAAAATACTCGGACGTTTGCAAGAGCCTTGTGTACCATGCGGAATATTTTGAAATTTCATCAGCGTCGCTGTGAGATTATCTAGACTATATTGGTAAAAATTTGAAACCGTATACAGAAATTAGTAAGGACGGTGCATTTTAATGGAAGTATAAACTTCGTCGAGATTATCAAAATAGTTAATTATTCTATACTGTTATCATTCTGTTGTCACTGGTATCATTAAAATCACCAGGAATCGCAATAGTTTCGATAAAGTTGAATTAATTGATTGAATTGTTGAGGTAATAATATATCATAATTAATATGGCGCAAGTATAATATAATATTCCTGCAATAATTAGTAGGTGAAATAATTTCCTAATTAAATTCCATGCCCTTAATTGTTTCCCGTAAAACGTGGAACGGCACAAACAGTGCACATCACGTATAGAAAATACATAAAGTATTCAAAACATGCGCTCCTTATGCTATTCAAATGAAATAAAAGAACTGTCCATTTAAACTTCACTCGACAGTTATACTTTTACGAAGAAAATAAAAAGCAAGAAGCTAAAGAATTTCATCCGTCGAACATTCGTGATGAAATATTTTTACACGGGCTACCAGCATATTTTCACCACCAAATTTTCCAAAATTACGCGAAAAAAAAAACTCCGCGCTCTTTCGATCAAAATTTCTACGTAGAATATTCCACGTAGAATGTTTCGAAATTTTATCGAAATCAGCGTGCCTGTAAAACTTGTTCAAGCACTTCGAGCCAGTTCATAGATTCACGTTAAATTCATTTCAAAATGAGTTCTTAGCCAAATGAAGGAGAGAACTCGTCGGACAGTCTCGCGTGCGAGTTCACGTCGTCGTCACATAATTACGAGTGGCCCTGGCGGCTTATAATTAAGGTTTGCTTGCCAGAAGCGGCCCCCGGTAAGAAAATAATTGCCAGGAGAGCACGGCCGATCTTCCCGTCGCGTCCCGGAAGGAACGTCTATTTAAAGAGGAACTCCATCATCGTCTTCGCTGCTTCTTCTCTGAGGGATGAACGTCACAAAGGCCACCGATGATATGTTCGACGAGCCTCGGGTAAATTAGCACGGTAGACCGTTTCATCCCTCGGAGAGTGCACGGCTCGTTTGTCGGGGCTGAAGCGTAATTTCGGCGTGACGCTCGTTAATTACGTCGTCGACGGGCACGAGACAGGGACTTGCAGTTTTCTACCGGTCGATCCTTCCGGCTACTATCTTGCCTCGCAATTTCTGTCACCTGCGCTTCATTAGCTACACCAGTTCCCTGTACACGGTGAAAAAAGCTGGCGAAAATACTCGAACGTTCACCGTAAATGATATTTTATACGCATGTTATATTTGACGAATGACTATCGCGATTATATTGGCAAGATTCGATAATGCGTATACGGAGAAGTTGTAAGATAAGTAAATCTAATATCATCCTAAGTAAATCGAAATTTTTTCATTCAAACGTCGGATTTTAGAAGTTTTTTTAAAAACTTGTATCGATGTGGCAAGTGACTAGTTGATTTTGTAAAAATTGTGTTTCGATTTATCAGTTTGATATAAAAGAACGTTGACAATGTGTCGAACGTGTTGTATCTGACTAGCTTCAATGCCACATTCTGGCAAATATTGTTTAATAACATTTTACGGAAGAATTTTACAATCTTTTGATTTTGCGAAATCGATGGATATTTTGTACGCGGACAGACTGATAAATTAATTAATATATCTAGTAATCAAATTTAGAATGCTTGCACACGTTTGTGAAATCGACTATTAATACGCGACGCTCTAGCAACCCAGCAGAGGAGCCCAAAAAGGAGAATTGACAATTATTAATCGTATATCCCTTCCTCCAGACAATAAACCGTTTGAACATCCGATAAATACACTCGTGAATAGCAACCACTTTGAAAGTAAACACCCCGTGCTGTAACAATACAATAACCCGACGCGTAGTGTTGTTTCATCCCCCTGGAAAAGATGAATTTCTCTCGAGCAATATAGAAGGAATTCCTTGGCAAACGTTCCCTTGTTTCAGAGGATTCCCCGTTTCCCCGTGAGAATATTATTTCGATCTCAGAGAAGCAGTGATTCTACCCGTTTGCAATTTTCCCACATTACAGGATCTATAAAACGGTGGCGCGATGCGCCACCCCTGCGCAACACCGGGAAACATTTCAATCCTGAGCACAAAATTTCATCTCTTACGACCTCGGCCGACCTCTCGAAATCCACGATATTTCATAAAACTTCCACTTTACAATCCCTGATTTTCTCTCTCTCTCTCTCTCTCTCTCTCTATTTTCCTCTTTTTGGCAAACGAGCCCCAACACAGTACACTCGTCAGAATAAATTCGGAAAATTCGCAAATCGCTCTTCAATCGTTGTCGGTGATCATCGGAAAACGACGAGATAGAGGATTGAAAAAGGATTCATTCTTTTACGAGGAGTAATTTCACTCCGCTATGATTTCTAAATTGTTTATATCCGAAACTTGCTGTCGTTTTGTGAACAGAGAGGAAGTTTAGAAAAGCTTCGAGCATAAAATATTGAAGTATGAGATTATGTATACTAATGACGCTACCTTTCTGTCTTTTCTTCAGAAAAGAGAAAGAACGTAGTATAAATTGAATTTTTTAGCTTATTCATGTATTTTCTAATATAGAAAATATACGAGTATACTTCTATATAGAAAATTTTAATTTTTAATATTTTTAGTATGGAAATTTGAGCGTACAAAATGAAAGAGTACAAAAATTTACAGAATGAAATCTTCATAGGAAATTACATAAAATATTCAATTTTATACCGACCGGTATATAATATTCAAAAAATGAAATAAATTGTTCTCTAATTTTACTTTTATAAAAATATAAAATTGCGTGAAAGTCCGTAGTCCAGTTATAAATTGTCATAAGCTCTTAACGAGCTTGTTTTTTCTAAAACACAATAAACAATAAATTTCATCGTTCATTCATCTTCGATTTTTTTTTTTCTTTTTTTATCAACAATGACATAAATACCAAATTCTCGACCATCGATCTCGCGATCTCCCTTCCATTTACAATTAGAAGAATCAAACGAAACGGAACAGATCACGCGTCGAACAGAGCCCGGTAGCTGATTGAATTTTTTAGCTAAACACGTGCGAGCAGGTGCGCTGGAATTTCTCCAATCCGCAGATTAGATTGCTCCTGCGGTTTCCGGTTCGGCACGCGTCCGTCGAGATTATTAAAACATCCTCGTTATTAATCTGCCGCGTCGCTAGAGACCCTCGACGAACACTTTTCCCACATTTCCCATCGGTTTCTCTTTTCATCCCCACCTGCTCACCATTTTTCTTTTTTTTTTTCCTTCTCCCGCCGTTATCAAACACTTCGATTCAACTCTAAATTTCGTCGTGCAATCTTTCCGATCCCTCGATTTTGATAATGAATTTACCACCAAATAATGCAAATGATAGTTCATAAAGAGACAAATTATCAAGTGCAGAAATTAATTATAATACGATGTAGATTGTTGAAAGGAACAATATGTTTTCTGTTATTTTCGATTAAGGATTCTTCAACAATAATTTAGATACACCTCGACGTAAAAATTTGAAAGTTAAATAATTCTAAGAATTTGAACTGAACGAGAACATCCCCAGAGTGCAAGAATTTGTTTCAACAAAGAATATTGCAAAAGACAATTTCAATTGTAATGATGCCAAAGTCAGAGCCAAGAAATAAATGGCAAGTTCATTGAAGTAATTTTTACATTTGATAAAATTTTTGCACTCTGAGATTTCTGAAAAATGTCGAGACATCTACAGTCCAATAATAATTAGCTTTCCCGATTCAGTCGATCGAGGTAATCCCGGTCCAGGTTCGAGGACTTGGCTTATCTACTCTAGAATTAGCCCTGTTTGATCGCAGCCAACGCCGATATAACCCGATTTAGATTAGTTCAATTCTAATTTGGATCCATTCCGCAAGTATTTTATCTAATTTAGCTTAATTCGAGGCTTACGCTCGAGCATGGCTTAACGAAGCATCGTCTAATTAAGCTCCGTTGCGAGCGAGAAATTATCTCCTGGTAAGATAGAAATTATCTTTGGAAACAGAGTCATCACGTCCGAAAAACCGACATTCGAGATCAAACAGGAATAATTAATCACGCCTGTCTCTCCCACTCGTAGAACTATCGAAGAATATTTTCACCAACGAAAAGGAGCAAACTGTTCACTTAGGAGGAGAATTAAAAAGAAAAAAGATCTTCAGAAACACAGAATATCACGTTCAAAGAACCAATATTCGCGAGATCAAACGGGAGTAATTAACCACGTCTTTTCTCTGCTCGAATAATTAATATTTTTTTATATTTGCCTGAAAGAAGAATAAAAGAGCAAATGAATGGAAGAAATTATCGTTGAAAACGGATTCGTCACGTTCGAAGAACCGGTATTCGCGAGATCAAACCGGAACGATTAAATATTTTATAATTTATTATGATACTTTCTACATTTTTTTACCAATAAATTTCTTAAAGAAGAATCAAAAGAAAGAAGTGAATATAACAACGCAGTAAGTTAATCCAGCCTAAGGGCCCTTTCACGCGTCGTCTAATTAAATCTGGGAAATTAGCGCTGTCTTGAAGGGAGACGAAACGTCAACGCCAGGAAACGCATAATAGCGTGGCTGTTTCCGTAACGTCACAGAGATTTTCCAGTAAACAGAGGGAACAAGAGCGAACCAAAGAGACTCAGAGAGAGAGAAAGAAAGAGAGAGAGAGAGAGTCAGACCGAACGAGAAAAAGAGATTTAAAGATCTCTTCTAGCAAAAATCTGGTAGACAGCCGACAAGTCCGGCGTTCCCTTGTTTTTTCCTTCATTCCCTTTCTACTTTCCTGCTTTATGCCTGACTTACACTACTCAAAGAAGCGATCAGATCACGATTACTAGAATTTTATCAAGATATTGATCGAATCCTCGTGGATTCTATCTGAAATTTTTAACAAGTGCTTTCCATTTGAATGAAATAACATATAATAGACACGTGCTCGAGCCTAATTACAAGTATCAGAAAGTATTGCTCGTATTGTTAAATACATTTCAATATATTGATCGTAAATGAGAGAAGAAATGATTAAATTAAATTTATGGACCATCATGTAACATTTTAATCACCTCTTTGTCCAAAATTATTTGTTTTTGGTAAAAGCCATATTTATGGTGGCCACGATAATGGCGACAGGCTGTCGCTTTCAGTTTATAAATTTCTATGAATTTAGCATAATGCACTCCGACGAATTTTTAGAGTTCGACTGCTACTTCTAAGAAATTCAATGTCAATGGAAAGTAACTGAAATTTATGGAGAACCTAATTACAATTCTCTAAACTGTCTATACGTTGGCCTCAATCTTAAGTATTATACTTACAATTATAGACACAGAATCCGTCCTGTACAATCTGAGCAATTACATACAATTGAACATCATTTAAACAACATTTCATGAATCAGCAATTGAATCATACAAAGTGAACTTCTCTATTTTACTAAATTTGGCATCGTTTCGTGGGTTTCGTGTATTGAACTTAATCTAATCATTACTTCACTCTTGTTGGACGATTTTTCATGGCGAAAAACAGCGAAGAAAGGAAACGATTATTAAAAAATAAAGCGGGATTGTTTGAATACGAATTTTATGGTCTTTTAGAGTCTAAGAGTCTCATTGGAACGATGGCATACTCGGGTGTAATGGCGGCGGTTCCGTGGTGCTCGAAATCATTTTCGACCGTTTTCACGCGACTTTTCAGACGATAAGGGATTGAGGAATGAGGGAGGATGAGTATTTCAACGGTGGAAAAGGGATCAACAGAACCGCAGCGAAAGCCTTTTATTCCACGGGCTTCCATTATGCCAGTCCCGAAGGCATCGGGATTATGAATAATTCGGAAGTATTTGCTTTTCCTCCTCCGCGTCAGAATTAATAAGAAGTACTCGGCGGAACTCGGGCGCCCCTGCGCAACACGAGTGGACTTTATTACAGGCCGACGATTGCAGATGGACGGTCTATTCCTGGACGAAGCACAAAACGTTTTGTAAGGTACGAATATGAATTTTACAGACAGCAGGGATCGTAGTAAAATAAGTTCTTTAAATCCTCCGGAAATGATCAATTTGGAATATATTTCGTATATAATCTGACACGTTAAGAGTAGACTTGTGTGATACCGAAATATTCTGTGACATTGGTATCTAAAAGCGATGTACAAACGCCATAAAAGAGAAGTTAATATAAATACCAGAGGAAATAAATTGCGGACCTCAAAGCAAACGGAGGATAGTGTCCTTGAGAAGATATCTGCTGTGCCAGTGAACAAATTCTCTTAAGAATGTCTATATTTTTACAGTACTGTCCGAGAAATAAGAAATATAAAAGAAAAAGAATAAGAGACTAATGGTATTTTTAAATTAGACAACAATGGCTGTTATTGTCTTTTCTTCGCTTAAAATTTAATTGCTACATGATAGTATAGATTTTTAGAAATTTTTCACTGTTTTTAATATTATAGATTAAATATAGAATAAAATTTGTATTGCTGAGAAGAATAAATTGGAAAATTTTAATATTATCGCATCAATAAATTTAAAGTACTTTTACATTAAAATTTGTGTCTGCATAATATATTAAGAATTTATAAAGAATAATATTTTCATACGAACAATTTATTAAAAATTTATTAATGATTTATTAAAAATTTTTAATCTCAGGATTGCAAGATAAAATTTGATTGTGCTTTCCACAATTTCACTTTTAACTCGCTTCCAGCATTTTTAATTCACTTGTGACACTTTCAACTCACTTTCAACACTTTTCAAATATTAGATAATATTTAAACAGTTAGAATATTCAGAAATATTGTTCGAAAATTCACTTTTAAAATTTGATCGATGCACAGACGAGATCATACATCGTATCTGCGGTAATAGAAAAAGCTTTTGAATTTACGCGTGCCAGAACTCTGTTTTATCGACCCGCGATGGTCTAACACAGAAATTGAACACAAGGTGGCGATATCGAACAAACTGAGAAACGCGCGCAAATAATTTTCGAACAGTTTTGCAACATTGTTGGTCGCCATGCGTGCACCAAGAGGATACATCTCGTTTTCCTTCGATAAATCCGCGGAAGAAATAGTTCGAAACATCCGACTGCGTAACATGAGGATCAGGATATCACTGAACCACGAGTGGGAGCAGCTTAACAACGAAATTTGGGTATGTCAAAGCAAAAATCTTCATTTTTTCTTAACCACGACGAACATGGTAGCCTAGCACAATGAGATTCCACAACGTGACATGAAGATTCCTCGTATATTAGCATATTATTACATGCTTCGTACGATACATTTTATCTACACGTTCAGTTATTACATTATAACAGACTAAACAGACTCAAATGTGCAAATAATACATAATTAAATGTACGAGTGTGTATTTTGTTAATTCGTTGACAACTGATATTAGATCGAAATGGTACATTTTCATTCGTGAAAGAATTGTTGGCGACAAGTTACGTCAATAGTTGATTAGGAAGATTTGGTGACAGGAGACAATTGGATGTTTGTCAGCGATCATTGTTACATTGTCTCGTGGTGAACGTTTTCTAAATGATCATATTTTAATTTCGATTCTCGAAATGTTTGAATTCTAACGAAGAATCGAAACGATAAACTGAGGCACCAGGTGGCGCAAGATAGCGAGACATGTGTCGCCATCATCTGTTTGCATGAACAACAATAAGTCCTAAGCTAGTTCTTTGCGAGGAGCGCTGCTACTTGTGCTTAATTGATAAAGCAGTTTCTATCGATAAAGCATTCTGCACAAACTTTTAATATACATATATACGTATAGTGTTATAGTCGACGTATGAAACAAATTATATCTTCATTCAACGTGATATAAGTTCGAGTCACATGTTGGAAAGTTTTTATTATATAATTTCTATATTAATCAGTGTTTGTCATGCAACTGCATAAATCTCAGATCAAATAATAAATAAAATAAAAATCGAATGTAGTGAATAAAAATTAGGGCAAATGTGCCTCTTGCTTTACGTGACTTTGTATTTCATATTTGGAGATGTTTCATTTGGCAGAGAATTACAGACAGGAAAATATTATAATATTTAAGAAATGAAAGGTAGGTTAGATTTGATATGCAATGATTTTGTCTTTTAATCTGAAGAAGATCACAAGATTCACTTACCATTTGATTCACTTATCAAATGCGACATTATCGATTCGATGTAAGATGAGGACGATATTAGTTTGTTGGAATCAAATTTGTGGATAAAATATGCAACATAATATATAATCCTAGGTTATAATGAAATAATTAAGGGAAGGGGATAATTTTGAAAAAATGTATCCTCTTTATGTTCTACAATATCTTTTAACAATACAACAAATTTCGTATTTCAATCGTTTGTAAAAAATTACTTATTCTCCAACTGTATATTATTCTCATTGAGATTTATTCTATTATGTCATTATAATCAATAATTAAGAAAATTTAAATATAACATTTATCTTTCTCTAAATATTTAAATATCCATCATTTATTCATCAAATTTAAATTACCCTCGCATAAGTGATTTACGCGATCACTATTACATCGATTATCACAGAATAGCCCATGGTACATATTATACATAATTTATGAAAGGCAACGAATTTCTATCGATCGGTATCATTATTTCGATGGGATTAATATCTTTATGCAATGCTTTTACATAACGATCTATTCGTCGTGTCCGCCTGAATTAAATGGATATAGGTCGTAATGAGAGAGAGACCCAACATGGTTTATCTGTTCTTCAGAGTATGTTTGCTACACATGTCACTTTAGCCCAACATTTCATTTACCATTTCGTTCAATTCATTTGCATTGTCGATTTCCATTTTTTAATGAACGAGAAGTTCCCAGAGTTTGCATAATACCTTTTTCATCGCTATTTCTATCACTTGGGTTTTACAATTTTAGGAATTTAGAGAAATTGAACTGTTTATAACATTATGATGTACCATTGCTGTTCATGAACATTCTATTACGTTATGTTATAAAGAACATTTTGAAACTTTTGATATTACAAGATATTTCATATTTACAGTATCTCGTAAACGTCACGACATTCTTTGACGCTTGTAATACGTTTAAGTATTAAGTGACTTTCAATTTGAGATGATCTTCAATTTTACTGACATTATTACAGTCGTCTCTCATAAGCGTTAGTGAAATTTCAAAATGTTTCACATCTAAAAAGTAAAAGTTCGTCTATAACAAATGCTCGAATACTTTCCCGAGCACAAAAATTATAAATCACATTTAATCGAAAATCAGAAAGAAAGCAAGATTGAAATGATTAAAACTGAAATTAAACATTCTTCGAGAACATCGATCGAGGTTCCACGCAGAAGTTCATCAATTTATTTTTCCTGTGAACCACTCGATTTCTAATTCCTCCCGTTCCACGGCTGTGATCAATCGAGATTCCACGGTGTTTTTATAGCACTTCACCGTGAACGCTATACACGTCTGAAACAAGCAATTCGCCAAATGTACATCACCGGTATATTTAGCTGGAAAATTGAACCGGTGCCAGGATATGGCCCTGTAATTCGATCCAGCTGGCCAGGGGGTTGTTTTCGGTTTGCAACAGATCCCGTAGGATCACCATCACCGAATGATTGTTCCGCGTGACGAAAGAATCGCACTGTTGGATGCAAAATGGATCACCGGTGATGAAATTCAATCTTATGAAAGACATCTCCGAACATTTGAAAGCCACATGCAACGAAATTATTGCAATAGCGTTTATGACGTTGAGAAAAATTATTTTCTCTTTACATTTGCGTTAAAACACAACCTGAACCGCGTAGGTGTAATATATTAACGAGGGCGAAATGAATTTTAATCGCAACCCTTTGAGGCCTTCATTGCATAAAATGATAATACACACGGTATTATTTTATCAATTCTATACTGCATTACTCGTTTGATATTAACATTTCACATTAAAACAATAGAGTAATGAAAAATACTAGCCATCTAAAGATTTCGTTCTTCTAATTTACTACGATAGATCGATCATCTTTCAATCTTTGATTGGCTTGCTTGACTTAAAAAATTTTGATTAATGTTGAACTTGAATATATCTTTAGAAGAGTGCCTTGAAATTTTGAGAATATCTTACAAAATGTGTTGCACAACAATAAAGTTTAGAATGCTCGTGTGGGAATGATATTTGATTCAGAAAGGGCACTTGAACATTCTGAGGTCCTTCTTGCATCCAACAGTATAATTGCGCGCTGCGGAAAAATTTTTTTTATTTTCCTCTCTCTTTTCTGTTTTTTTCTTTTTTTTTTTTTGTTTTAAGTGGAAAAGAGAAACCTTGTTCGCGTGTCGCGAAATATTCCCGGGGAAACACGATGCACGATAAGAGAAAGGGGAGAAGATTATAGATTTCCTGCTCCACTTTAGCGAGTTTCCTTTTTCCTCCGTTCGAAATCGATGGTTACCGTACATTACGACTTCTCATTCGAGTCCTTGTGTGTGTGTGTGTGTGTGTGTGTGTGTAAGTACTTAGATGGAGCTCTTTGGAAGGGACTGTTTCTTTGATGCGTATTTTTAGAAATATCGGTGCTCAAGTGTAGCTCTTTCGGTATGTAAGCATTAATAAGTGGTATGTAAATGGGAAATGAAGCTTGATATTGAATCATGAGTTGCGTCGGTCGTTACGAAACGAATGAAACACGCCAATTACTCTTCATCTTCCTCGGTGTTAATCTGAACTATTCGATAAACCTATATATTACGCCAAGTGAATAAATTTTATTATTCAGCGTTTCCTTATACCTTCCAATATACTACTCGATGCTAATTTTTCTCTGTCAAGTTCACGCAAAACGTTATTTTATTTGTTTTTATATTATAAAAATGTATACAAAATATAATATTCTCTATGGTATCTGAAATATAATCAAATGGATGGAAACACAGTATGCTTGTTAAATAATTTTAACGACTGAGAAAGATTTTAAACTGGAAAAATGGAACATTTTGAAAATTGGAAAAATGGAAATTTTTTGGCAAGAAAGAATTAACATTGTCTTTAAGTGAATGGTACATCCTTCGACAAGGAAATGTTTAAAATACTCTGTTAATAATCCACGTAATAATTCCTGCAGAAACAATACGAAACTCCACAATTCTTTACTATCATCCTCCTCAGCGAATTCCAAACCCTCGTTTCTTGTTTTCCAAAAACGGAGTATACAAAGGGAGGCATCTAGTAGCACAATGGTTTCGAATGGGATGTCTAAGATCCCTTTGACAGTCGCGCGAGAGGCCGTTTGAAGCGGATGTTAGTACACGCGTAGGGAAGATTCGTTCACGGCTGCTGGCCAGTAACTGAAAAGAGAAATATACAGTTGCTACTTGATAGCGACGAAAAGCAGAAACACGTGGCGTCACATAATATTTCTGCACGGAAAAGCGGGCCCGGCCCTGCAATCGATAGAATCGCGATATCATTAATAAAAAAAAAAAAAAAGAAAAGGGAACGCTGCTTCGCGAAACATTGCGTGTCACGTCGAGTTAGCTCACGTCGATTCGAAATGTTCAATATGCTTTGCAAAGTGTTTGAATTTTTGTAGAAAAAATAGTTTTTACGAGTACACAATTACAATTGGACAAAATTCAAGTTCGACATCAAAATAAAATCCACTTTATCAAGCTGTTATGTGTCTTGCAATTAGAAACAGTTGAGAAGTACAAAGAAAATATTTTGGACGTCGATTTTTTTTTTTTTTTTACTTCTTGAATTCTGTGAGAATTCTACGAAATGATAATTGAATTTTCAATTTATTCTAAAATTCCAAGCTTCGTTTCGTCCTTAAACTTTTTTCTATTGGATGGCGGATTTTCCATGGATGTTCCATTCAATTTTGTATCAAATCTTCACGGAGATGCTCTGTTAGAATCAATACTTTGAATTACTTACAGAATTTGATTCGATTTGATTGTTGAATTATTGAAACACAATAACCCGAATATATCGTGAAATTTTCTATTTTCTGAATTATTAATGTACACGAAATTCATAAAAAAAGAAACTTGTACTTCGTACTTTAAATTCGCAAACACTGTGAATGTCAATCATGCTTGTTCCTAAATTATTTATCGTAGGAGATCAACACTGTTGTTTTTATTTTGTGAAATATAATAAATTTAATAAAATATAATAAAATTTTTACAAAAATATATAAATATATCTATCTTAGACAGAAAAATTTAATATTTGGCACTTGCAGTGCTTCTCCAATACCAAGATTCAACTGTATACTATTTTACGTTTTTAATCCTTGCGTATATCGTCTTTTTACTAATCATCAACTTCTCCTTCTCTTTCTCTCTTCAACAAATCGATATACCAACACACATTCATTTTAATCCCATAGTAGCAGCATAGTCCTTTAGATATTATACATATGGTTTCTGATGATTTAGAAACAAGGGTATTAAAGACAATCGTTCGTTCTCAAAATTCAGCAGCTTTCACTATTTCTACAGCGTCTCTAACTGGCGTCTACAAGAGGCAACAGTGAACGAAGAGAGGCGGCCGAAATTAGCGGTCGGTTAATTTTAGTCGAGGTTTCTTATTATCGCGTGAGTATCGCGATGCAAGACCGGCAGGAATTCGCCTCGTGGCTGCTCTCTTTTTTTTCGTTTCGTTTCGTTTCGTTTCTTTTCGTTTCTTTTCTTACGTTTTGCAGCTAGATTTTATTTCCGAAACGGTCCCGAAATCGTCTAAGGCCCTGACCTTCGAGGCAGCCAATTCCCTTCTGCGTTCATTCACTTTGCGAATAAAGGCAATCCCTCCCCGGGGATCTCGTGGCCGTTTTCAAAAGCAAGAGCCTCTCCCCTGCCCCTGTCTTCATTAATTCAAACGCTGTCTACGCGTTTCGACTTTTTCTTCCTCTCTTTCTGCTACGTTCGTGCTTTTAAGCGCGTCTCTGCTCCGAGCGCTTGTTGAACACTTTGTACACCGGCCGGGTTTTAAAGAAATACGGATACAATGGCAAATTCGCTTCTCTCATTATGCTCTACAAATGTTGATGAGAATTGGATGAATCGCGTGTTTCTGTCCTTTCTCTTCGTCCTTTCAACCGGTTTCATGATTCAGCCGTAATTTACTTCTTTTTTTGAACATGTTGAGGCAGTACGGATACAATGAAAAATTTCTTTTGTTGTCTTTGGATGAGTACAATTGTTGGACGAATTACGTGTGTTTATTTCTTTATCTTTGTTTTTTAGATAGTTGCACGATGTAATTTATTTTTCAAAGATATCGAGACATGTGACATGTGCCAGTTTTTAAAATAAAACTTTAACTAGCTGAGATGAGAATTGTTGAATGTATTTCTCTTCCTTAAACTTTTTTTTTTTTCATTTTTTAAATATGAAGGCGATACGTGTAATATGTTTCAAATAAAACTCTGACCACGAGTAATTTTCTTGTTATATCGCACATTTTGCGATAAAAATTACAGGACTCGAAGCATGCGACTTTTGAATTATAATTACGGAGAGTATTGCGGAAATAGTCCTCGGTCTATTATGAATATCTTATTCATTTATCTTCATAATTTGACTAGTGGCGAGCAATTATGTCGCTCTTCGTGATTCATGTGACAGTGTGATATACCTATTCTATAAATGCCTTTTATTATGAGTGTTATAAGAGTTACGACGAGAAGTGTATTATTTTAGATTGTGTCATATTTTTTTGTAACAGTATAATATCTAATTATGTTCAAAAACTGTTTTTTACTTCCCTTAGAGATCGTAATCGTCGCAAATATTTTAAATATAATTTACACACATCTATTATGAAGTATTATGTGCAATATAATTATCAAAACTAACTTTTATGTATTATAGAATAACTTCATAGAAGTTTAATTAAATAGAAATATTTTTCATATGATTTAAAACACTTTCTCAATGATAGTATATTTATGAAGATTATCAACTTTGAAATTTGATTTCAAGTTTTGGACGAAACTGTAAATTTTTATAATTGTTTGATAGGGTTTTTGTTTCAAATGATTTGTACAGCAAAAAATAGAAAATGTCTTTGACCTTCCTCAAGCGCTAAATTTAGATATGTTTCCGGCCACTTCCATGGCACTTTTCCAGATTTTGACTCATACAAGAAAGTTAAACCAAGATTCTGATTATTCATAAAGATTTTAAAACTTTTTAACATTCAATGGACAATGTGTAGATTTCTTCTTCAAAATAATTTGATAAGATTAAATATTCTTAATATAATAGATTTTTATTTCTAACTGATACGTGAATATATTTGTGTATACGTAAATATAAATGCAGAATTACATTATTAATTATTATCTTTCAGAGATAATTTTCTTCAATTTTTATAAAGTAATTAATACTGCATAAAAATCAAACAATGCAACATTTTTTTCTATTAAGTATATGAAACTGGAGGATTATTTCTATTTGCAAATACATAAATATCGAGGAAGAGCTTACAGTTTCAGGAAAACGACTTAAATAATAATAATGATTTTTTTAAATATTACTAAGAATCTTCTCGATATCTTCATCGTAAGTCTTTTTGAGAAACTCAAAAAATCCAATTCTGTGTCCTATTATTTTACCGTAAATACTTTCATGAATGTAATAAATCAGTGATGATTTCCTAGCTCCTATTAATTGCACATTTCTAAACACAGTTATATCAACGATATATAAAAAGTACACTGTGATAATTGCAGAGTGGTCGCAACTTTTCTTCTTCAGTTCCTCGACACGACTTTCGTGTGTACACGCTGCCAAATCATTGGACCAGAGTGTTACAGAAAGGGTTGCCATCTAAACGCAGAATTCCCTAGAATTGCCAACCGAAGACAATTAACAGAAAATCCTCCGTTTGTACTTGCTCCGCGAAAATGAGCCTCAATATCGGTCAAAGATCCGGCCAAGTCTGTTTGCCAAGTAAGTTTCATAAAAACCATAGACGCCAACGAGGCCATAATGAACACGGAGGTTCATAACGGTGGTGACTTTATCAGAGGAGCTGTCCCTGCGGCGGCTATGAAATATTTGCCGCGTTTATTGACAATTTCCAAGCTGGTTAGACGGTTCGTGCGAACGCGATCTTAAAATTAAAGCAATAAATTCCGTGAGGCATCGCGACGACGCGCGACGATCGTAAAATCTGCTCGCATATTAAAGCAACGCTCATTAAGACGGTCGCCACCGCCGCGTTTTCGACGAATTTGCCTAAGTGCACTTTTGGTCGAACCTCGAGAATTTCCGCTCGCCGCCGCGCGACGAGGTACAATTATTTTTTCGGTCGTACGAGACACCGTCAACTCTCGAGTGGTTCAACTTTTTTCGCGGCTCCTCTAAAAAGATGGGCTACGAATTCACGCGAGTGTGGAATTTTAAAAGTTTCTGGAAGTGGTAACGATGAATTATCCGAGTTTCATTTGTTGAAAACAGCAGCAATGTGTTGACGTATCGATTATTATAATGTAGACACCACTAACTGACAGAAAGGTTTGAATATTCATCTTTGTAGATAGATAGATTTATAGATATTGTTCGAGTTATTTAAATTTATATATATTTTAAATTTTAAATTATTTAAATTTATATATTTGAATTTTGAAAACAGCAGTAATTTATTCGTTATTATAATATACTGATTGACAAGAAGATCTGAATATTTATCTTTGTTGGTAGAAATAACATTGTACTGTTAAAAACTAACTAAGTTAGGTTAATATTGCATTTACACTTCTTTTCGATCGATTTATTCTTTGTCCTATATCTCGATACACTCTTTTTCAGTAGATTCTACAATTTCATGATATTTCAGAAGGTTGAAGTATCTATTCAGAACATTATGATGAATCATTGGTTCTTGATGAATTAATTATAAGTTTTAAGTACGTGCAATGATGAGGAAAAATTTTTTAATACGAAAATGTGAAAGTGCCTTACTGCAGTTTTAAAAATACCATACCGAAGAGAAAGTCTTTCAAACTTTCATAACTAGAATAAAAGATTGAGGGACCAAGTTATTGAATTAGCAATTCCTTATCTTTCGAAATTACCTCGTGGTCTTCTTCATCCCTCACCCTCCGTTATTAAGTTCAAGATTATCTTGGAACAATGTTAAAAAGTTTATAATGAGAAAGAGGAAGTTCTCCGTCATCTAAACATCCGTTTTCTAAGAGAAATAAAACTCGACGGTTTTTCTTTTAATATAAAAAGATGTACTCTTTATTACAAGTTTAAAAATATCACTGAGAAAGGGAAGCCTGTCCTTTAAAAAAAATCTCAAAATTACCTTGTAATCTTCTTCATCCCTTGTATCATAAAGTGAGAATCACGAGATCATCTTTCTTGAGGATAAAGTCGTCAGCCATCTAACGTTACGCTCCTCCAAGATAAATAAAAATCGGCGATTTTTTTAATGTAAAAAGAAAATACGCTATATATTAGGGTTCTAAAAATGTAATCGAAAGGGGGGAAATATTTTTAACTCTCGCAAAGAGGGGAGACAGGATGAAAACAAAGTCGAGTAAGCTGCAGCAGTGAATCGTTTATCTTCCAAGGATATCTTGTAATCTTCTTTATCCTTCCTACGTCCAAAATAAAAATTACGAATAGAGCATGGATTTTTAATTTCCGTGCATTTACAGAAATTGTGAAATTTCATATAATATGAAAAAATACAGTTTCATGTAAGTCGTGATTCGATCAAAAAAGACAGTAATAATGACTCTCAATTTTACTCAATAAATTTAAATATAATCAATAAATAAATAAATTTTCTCGTAGACAAAATCTTCAATCAAGAAAATGTTATTCTCTATCCTCGATTTTGTCTGTAGAATCTCATCGTCGCCTGGTCTGTTGTATCACCAATTAGTAATTTTTCATAAAACCTTCGTAAAACATAGGTATAAATAAAAACTTCTATTCTTTACTTCGCATTCCTTGTATTTTAATTTTCGATAATTCTACTTAAAGTACTCTCGATCATTTTTCTATCCTTTCTTTCATTATATTCTCGAAAAGTGCATACGAATACGCACCAAAACACACGAAAGTCCACGTTACAAGTCTAATTACAAAATTTATTACGATTATCTCGAAACCACGCTAATGAAAACTCACTCTTGTACAATGATATCCCAAAAGAGAAAACTTCGTCCACTAGCTAAACATCCCTTCTGATTTCTGATTTCTCTCGATCACCGAGAGAAATCAGAGGGGACAAAAACGTGTCTCTTAAGAGTGTCCATTGAGAAAATTACTGCTACCTGGCGACGCATTTGAATATTTTACGGTCTTTATCGAAGGACGCGCGTGGTGCTGGCTGGTGTGCGTGAACATTTCGTGGCGGCGAGGCTTGGTTGGCCTGGCTATCGGCACAATTCTCTCTCGTAGTCGTCATGGAAACCCCACTTCAGAGTGCACCCTTGTCGAGAGTAGGCAGTTTCCAGAGGTTTAGGGTGTAACCTCGAGCTACGAGGGCGGACAACGTCGATCAAGGCTAACCTATTCCAACGATGATAAATCTAAACACTTCATCTTGTCACCTCCGGTTTCGTCCACCGTGTGTATTTCGTCTCAAGGACAAACAATTACAAGTTCAATGATATTAACATGTTGCTCGCCGTTATTCTCGATCATGAATCTTTAAGCGAGAGATGACCTGAAAATTTATACAAACGGGAAATAGTTTTGTCCCTCACTTGGGAGACTTTCTTTTTTAGCTTATTTATCGTTCTTTCTTCTTCTTGGTATTAGCGAGTATAACATCGTATGATTTATCTTCTTTATCCTCGTTTCTTTATTTTCTTTTCTTCTAAAATTCGCTGGATCGCTGCAAGCTCTTAAATGTAAAACATTCACGCAGCTGGAGAAACAACCTCAGTTCCTCCAATCAATTTTTTATTTTCAAGAATTTATCTTCGTGTATTCTTTTTTTTTTTTTTTTTTTCTTTTCTCTCGTCACTAGTATAATTTTTATCTTTCTTCTAAAGAATTCTCAATGA
Organism: Frieseomelitta varia; assembly: GCF_011392965.1. Taxonomy (NCBI): domain Eukaryota; kingdom Metazoa; phylum Arthropoda; class Insecta; order Hymenoptera; family Apidae; genus Frieseomelitta; species Frieseomelitta varia. The sequence continues at coordinate 102,752 of NW_025110548.1, forward strand.
ATTGTTCCTCTGTTTAATCGCGGGATTCGTGCAAATAAAAAATAACTCACTCTTGAAAGACACGAGGTTTTGTTTCTATAAATTTTTCGAAATTGTATAAACATTTTTCAATTCACGTAATCTTTTTTTTTTTTTCACTCACGATCAGTAATATCAGTGATTTTACTTCATAAATTTTTCGAAATTAAATTGTTCTTTATAAAAATTCCTCGATTCGTCCGTTCTCGTATTCTTTTCCCAAACTACATTAGCATAACGATCTTCTTTCCAGCATCTGGAAAAAAGTTCGACGACTCGTTCAATCTCATATGTCACGACAAGCTGGTAACGTACAATAAATCCGAAGGATCGACCCGGTTCCTCGATAGTCCCTCGTTTTATCAAAATCAGCCGGATCCCGTGCTTTGTCGCCCTCCTTCTGGATCAGCTTGTAGATTCGCCTTGCTTACGAGCCACGTGAATTCACCTCGTAAAAATAGGAAAAAAGAGAAGAAAAAAAAAAAATACGCGAAGATCGGGGCAGGGAGGGAGATGACGAGAACGACCTATAAACCGGGATGTCATCGGTGAATTTCGATGACCAGCCAGCTTACACAGCTTTCCGCCCTTTTTCCACGAGAAATATTACCGTAGAAATCGAGTGCCGGATATTTACGCTGGAACTTTTCTGAAAATTACATAAGAGAATAGAGTCCGCGTCGGTATTGGCAATTGTGATCCATCGATTCCACGATTTTTTTGGTAAAAGTTTGATGTTTTATTTTTCAAAAGTTTCGCTGATGACGTTGCATTGACCATTTTATTTACTTACTTATCTTGTGATTCATTTTTAATGGCATTTAAACAATTATTTGTCGATAACTTTATCTCCTTTCATTGCCAACTTTCTATCTGACAATGAAGATATTACAAGATCTCCATTCGTGAGTATATTCATGTCAAAATTCATCTAAACATATTTATTTGAATAAGATATTGGATAGCTCCAATATTTTGCTTCTATTGGAAACCAATTATTTCTCATTATCTCTTAATAACACGTCAAGTATTAAATTCTACCTTTCTCTATTACTGCTCTCCAAGAAAATTCCTCATCGTCGCTAGATACATTTCTCACTCACCCTCTCTTAGCGAGAATTGCCAAAAATCCACCATCGAACACTCCGAGGAAATTTCTCCTCGTGGCTCGTCACATTTCTCACTCGTCGTATCTCGAACGAAGAGTTCACTCACCGTCGTTCTGTCATAAACTGTAGCAAACTTTGAATGTTACGAAGACGCGGCTCCGGGGGTTGACGGTCCTGGAGTCTAATAAATTTGTCCCGACGCTGCGATGCTTCTTACGTGGCCCACGGCGAGGTCAACCGTAAAACATTTATAGTGTCACGAGGATGTTGGACGACGAAGAAAAGAAGCCGGATCGGCATGCTTGTCGTCGGGCGCATGTGCACTCCAGCTGCGTGTGCATACGAGCTTCTAAAAATACGCGGCCACCCCGAGTGCACTTGAAACCGCGTCGACCGACCTGGAGAGAGCTCGCCGATAGGCAATTTCACAGAGGCGACGCATCCTGACATCCCCTCTGTGTTCGTTAGAAAATTCTGCAGTTTTCGTTTGTTATATACAGTGGCTCGCGAAAATATTTGGACACTTGCATAAAGTTTGCAAGTTTATTTTACAATTTATTAGAATATATTTCATAAATTCCATTGTGTCAAATTTTCAGTTGAAAACCAAACGTAATCTCTTATGTGTTCCATCAGTATTGTTTTTTTTATTTTATAAAATTTCTGAAATAAATACATTTAAAATAAATTAAATCTTGTGTGCAATACATATAAAGTAAATCAGAATATATTCATTATTATTTGGATAATAGAGGTTTGGATATAAAAAAAACTTTACTATGCTACTCTAAATGATACGAAATTTAACATTTGGTACAACAAATGCAGTAGTTTAATTTCAATTTTGTACTTTAAGAGAAGGAAGATCATTATTATATGAATTAAAACAATATTTCCTGGGGCCACATAACTAATATTATTAGGTTAATTCAGATTTGATTTTAATTCATAGCTTCTCACACAGTAATGATCTTCGTTCCCTTAAAGTACAAAATTAAAATTAAAATGTCCTACTATAGAATTAGATGACACAAAGTATCGTGAACAAATTAAATAAGCATCAAACAACAACTGAAATATTGCAAGTCACATGTCACTTGAACGATACAGGGTTGAAGTACTCCTGAATTGTTTCAAGTGCTACGAGTAATCTGTTTAAGGGTTAAAGATGTTCATACGAAGGATTTTTATACAGTAAAGTCTTTCAAAGAGATTTTGCACGAGTGAAGTCCGGAGAGACGTGCATGTTTCCCCCTTTTCACCGTCACTTCAATCTCATCTCTCTCATTTCGATGGGAAATATAAAAGATTCGGGAAGATGGCGGAAAGTTTCAGCGAAAGAAAAGTACGATTGCGCATGGTGGGTCGCTGCACTTCTGGAACTTCTGCCGCTGTTCAACCTTTTTTATCCGCGGTGGTGAAGAGATACGAGCTGTCCCAGTTGTGCAATTCGACCGGCATTGTATACCATGGACGATGGTTCAAAGTAGTCCCCGAACACTTACGCGTTTCCCGTTATTTTCAAGTTGCGATGGCCTTTGTCTTATAACGAGCGTACCCGCCCGAGCCTAGGACAAAGGACGAAAATTGCAACGATAACTTTCCACGTTGATTTCTACTCGACTCGAGTGTTACGAAATTTTAATAAAAAGCAACGCTATCCGCCGCGTTATCCTGCGAAAGAGATCGGGATTAACAGATAAATTGACCTCCACAAAGGAGATTGGAAAGAAAAATGTGAAATAACAGCGGGAGGGGAAATAGAAATCTTCGTAGCGATTTCAGATTCAAGAACAGATAGCGAGACAAAGAAGGTTGTAAATGGAGGATCGTTGGATCGCGCGTGCGCGCGATCTTCTCCCGCTATTAATTTAACGGCACGGCAAACGGAAATCGCGGATCCGTGTCATGAATTTGTCTCGTTTGTTATTACGGCAACGTTCAGAGCACGTCGTTACATCGTGTTTTCGCTTGTTACCACTCGGCGATACCATGGAGATCCATTTCCATCTAGAGCGCGTCGAGCCGCGTTATTCTAAGCACCGTGGCTTTTGCACCCTCTCCCGCTCGCTGGCATCGTCCCTTCGTTTCTATGGTGATCCGAAGAGGGGTAGTATCCCCTGTAGATCGAACGAGCGTCGCAGGTTGATTGTAGGTACCCGTATAGTCCTCTCGGCAAACACTGGATGATCCATCGGGATGGGAGAGACGGAGGGTTGCTCCTCTTTCCAACGAGACAATCATTTCGCTAGTGATTATTGAAGTAACGTCGGCGGGCTGCTGTCTGGAAGTTACATTTTCCTAAAGATATTGAGACACGATGTCGGATGAGAGGATACTTTTAAGGTTGGCGTTATATTGTCTCAGTCTTTCCCGTTTGATTCGTTTCGCTGGCTTCGTCCCCCATCCGGCTTCGATTCTACCACTCGTTTCTCGACGAGTAGACTGTTGATGTTTACACTTTTATAGGAAATTTAAATATCGAGGAAGATAAATATGAAATAAGTCGAATTAACTGATACAAGTTAAATATACTCGTCGTTTTATGGAAATAATTTAAGAAGTAAAATCTAAGATTCGTTCCTGTGTATTTAGATGTTTTACATGATTTTGTCTATTTCGATATACATATATTCCACGCCATTTTCAATCAAAGTATACAACTGAGTTCGCAAGCTACAAATTCTTCTCGCTCTCGCGATTGCCACGGTTCAAGAAATAATAAGAGTTTCACCTCACCGCGACTATTATCACAAAGAACTTTTGGTCCACAATGAAACACGCGCGAAGAAAGCGAGGTTAACGCAGAGAGTGACTACGAGTTTACCTACGTTTCCTCCGTCACTTCCTCCTCGGCGTGTATTTACTCGGCTTCTAAACGTCCGCTCCACTTGTTTAGTGAGATCACATTCGCGCTGCACCGAAAATACAGCTGCACCTTCTCATTCCTTCAGCCGAGAGAACACGTTTCTCAGAGCGAGCTCCCGTCAATTTCATGCTTTCTTTCCCCCGCGCTGCGACCCTAATCGCCTTCGAACAAACGGTTTATGAGTCCGCGGAACGAACAACGCCACGCATTATGATCTTTCTCTCTGGGATTTCTACGAAATCTCGTTACTGTCATCGCGTTGATCGACATTACCTCAAGTTTTTCGGAACCGAAAAAAAAAAAAAAAAAAAATAGAAAGAAAGAAACGAGATGATTTTCTCGTGAAAATCTCTCTGAGGCGATGTTTCTTCGCCGCTTATTTTCGTGCACAGTCGCCCTTTGAACACCAAGCGCTTTAAACATCGCTATTAATCAAAGAAACGGAAAATTACGGCTCGTTTGGTCGTATAAAGATATTTACGGAACGATTTTTATAACCTTCTTAGAATTTCTCAGACGAAAGGCTGAGTTTCTTTTCAGAAGTTGATCTCACTGTTTAACGCTTCATTTTATATTTAACTCGTGTTCTTTTATTCGCGAGTCTCTGAAAAACTAGACTGGTCAATTCTATCTTTTCCACATTTCTGGATTTCATTACTCAAGTATTTATTTGTTCAAGATCTTAAAGAACAAATATTTAGCTTCTTAAGAAACTAAAGATAATCTAGTAATATCAAACTATTATTTATTCGTGTTATTTATATATCATTATATTGAAATTACTTTGTCAATAACAATCATGAATTTTTAACGCTTAAATTCTCTATCTATTTTAACGCTTAAATTCTCATCTATAATCTATAATTAATCTATAATCATAGGATTGCAGATTTTCATGCATTTATGGGAAATTTGAAGGTGCATAAATACACACAATGCATGAAATATAATGCGTATAAAATATGTACTATAATATTTAATAGATGAGGCAAACTTCTATTTAGACTTCACTTTTTCAATTTGAAGAAATGCGAGAATGAATAAAAATTCATAACCTATCGATCATGATTGACTTTTGTCATCCTTCTTGTACCCAACGTTTCAATTTTCTTTTTCTCAGAGAGCCTTTATAGAATACACTTTAAAAAACTTTTCAGGTAATTCAGATTATGTTAATGAAACTGAATTCATTAACAATCCTGCAATAACTTCGTTCGTCATACACGTGTGAGAGATATTTTATTTTTAAATGTTATTGATTTCTTACACATCTAACAGTACAATTTACCCACGATCAATCAGCGTCCCTCTGAATCGAACTATCGTAACACTTCGCAAGACTACGATCTTCACCGACTCTCACTCGCGCTGTAAATTATCGCGTAAATTCTCGCGGTCCCTCGCGTTTGACATTTTTCGTCGTGCCCGATGCGGAGGACAGACAAATCCTGGCTGAATTCCAAGGGTATAAATTGTCGAGATCTCATCGTATCTGCCGATACTTTGCTCCAGAACTTTCCAGCCTCCCGTCAGGATATTCGCGGTGGCGCTTGCTCCACGCTGCGACCGAACAGAATTTCACAACGATCCATCTTCGATCGAGGTTGCGTTTCGATCGTCTCCCGTGTTCCGTGCTTGCTTCCAGTCGGGATATTGCGCAACGATGGGGAAAGGAACAGGCGTAATGGAAGACGTGAAAGTTTCGACTGGTGTTGGGCGTCGTGTCGTGCAGAGGTGCAACGAACGTTTGTCGGCAATCAAAGGTTAGAGATGGGAGAATATGACTCACGCGGCAATTCCGCCAATGCATTTGTGCACGTGCATTAGTGAAAATCGGTAGACGATAGATACAAGTTCGAGCAGAACGTGATTTAGTGGCTTACGTTTCCGGAGATATCTTCTGCATCGTAACGCACTAAATGGCTGCGATGAAATTTAATTTTTGGACAGTTTTTATGACTTTGAGGAAAGATAGGACGTTATTTTGTTAAATACCTGTGTTGTAACTAATGAAAAGGATGTTTATACTGTTCGGAAATATCGTTTAAATTTAATTTTGAAGAAATCAAATTGAGAAATAAATTATTGCCCTTATAGATAGTGTATATCGACAGTATTCGAAGATATCGTGTGGTGATCTCTTGCATAATGTGAGAGAATTAATTGTGAGGGAATTGAATTTTGACGATTCTACGGGAAAATATTTTATCTTCTCAAGTGTAATCAAAAACAAGAACAGAACATCAGTCGAAGAATAATACAATGATTATGAGGAAATTCTCAAACTAAGAAATTTTTAATCTTACAGAGAATTGGTTCATTATCTCTGTAATTAATAGCAGAGGTTTCTATACCTACGATAACTTTTTCGTTGCAACACACTGGCCTTAAGGAAATTCAATTTTCAGCAAACTGCATTTTAATGCCTCCGTGTCAAAATAGTTCCTTATCTCTTTAAATACTCCGTAGTCGATAACAAGGTCTTTCACAATATTTTTAACATTGAATTTTGAACTTTGAGAAACACTCCGAAAAATAACAATATTCGTTCTCTTAAATTTCCTCTTCGTGGGATTCCACTCGCAAAGATAATTTCGCGGAGGGTCAGCGAGTAATCTCGTGTAACGTGAACTTTCCTCGGAATCGAAATCCATTCTCTACTATTCGATAATGGTTTCATTTCCTTGTATCTCTCTGCTGCATACTAATATATGCGTAATAACGGCGCGACTGTGGGCGCAATAACGAACCTTCGATATTATATGTGCTGACTGAGCGCGAGCACTCATTACGATCACGAATCTTTGGTCAATTTTCACAACAAATTGTCTAGAATCTATTGAATTATCGAGCACACAATAGAAAAGACTGCATAACAAGTGGATGTTGCACGAGTGTGTTTTCATTGTAGTTGTTTTGTAAACGATTTATAAAATACCCACGTTTAAAGAAAAGGCAATTGACATCGTTTTACATGAAATTATTTTACATAATTGGCGATGCATTTGCCATTTGCCAAAGAGGAATGGTACACCTGAGACACGTGCGCTTGCAGACCAATTAAAGCGCGGGGAACAATTGATTTACTTCTATATAATAAGAGATACACAGGTAGCGGTGCAACATCTGCAGTCTGACGGTGCAAGGTTCTGGCGTTTCGCAATGGTTGATAGAAAAGGCAATCACGACGCTGAGAGTTAGTCACGGGCCATTTTCCAAAATGGAAAATATTCGCGACAGACACTGTATCATTGTAAATGTACGATGCTGCAACTTGGATTTATAAAAACCTCGTACTCAGAAAAATAACAGATAGATAAAAGAAGATAAATCGTGCATAAATAAGACTTAATTTTTATTTAACAAGCGCATTTTTGGAGGGGTGGAAATGGATGGGCGTACGGTAATTACACGGGGAATAAAATACGAGGGAGAAGTAAATCTAGCCGGTGTAAGTCTTAAAAAGATCTGTAAAAATCGTGGCGTAGCCGAGACGTGGCGAGGATAGTAAATGTAACGAACGTTTTGCGGTAAATGAAACGTTTTATATTTCCATAAATTTCGCGTTCGATGCAGGAGAGAGAGGTAGGCGCTCCGATCAAAGCGGAGGCATTTTGTGCGCCTCCGATAGAGTTTGATTCGCGTAGTGCGAAAGATGGCCGATGCGCGGCGCTGGATGCGCAGTGACGCTGCGCGCCGATGGCGCCGGCTAGGAGCGGGACCGTTAGTCGCTGAGGGACCACGTACGGTGGCGGTTGTGAGTTTGTCGCGAGAGAAAGAGAACGTGCAATAGGACGAACGAGAAGCTAAAGGAACACAGACAGGGCAGAGAAGATAGAGAGAGAGAGAGAGAGAGAGCGAGAGAGAAAGAGAGAAAAAGAAGCAGAGATTTTTACTAGCCGTAACCGTACACGGGCGTACTTGCCGTGGTCACACCGAGTTCGCGGGTCCCGCTCGATCGTGTGCGCGTCGAAGAGTTTTAACCTCCGTCGTTCGATTATCGTGCGTCGTCTCGGTCGGTTCTGGTGCGTGTGGGTCGGCGCGCGCGCGCCTGTGTCCGTGTGTGCGTGAAAAACACCGCACCGTCTCTCGTTACGCGTTTGCCTCTGTGTGTGAACGTACGTCGGTAGCACATACACATACGTACCATACGTGCGTCGAAAAGAGAGTAGCCGGGTCTCGCGTACACAGTGTGAGCACGAAAGTAAGAGAGAAAGAGTACGCGAGAAGGTACAACCAGGTAAGAAGAGGAGGAGGAGCGCGGCGAGGAGGGCGAGGAGGAGGAGGAGGAGGTAACGGAGTGTTGGATTTGTTTTCTCGCACAACGGTGGAGCAAAACGGCCTCAAACTGTGGGGCTCTGGGGCGTTTTTTCTTCCTCCACAAGGGATGTACTACCCCGTAAGTGACTATTACATTTTTCACGAATACCGTACATTCACCGGGAGCTACGCTAGCTCTGCTACGTTTAACCAGACGAGGAGAGGGAGGCGTCTCTCGCTGTTTCCCTCACTCTCTACCCTCTCTTTGCTGGAAATGTTCGAAGGCGTCGGTTCGATATGAGGCGTCAGGTCGCGGAATATTGTTCTCCGTTTCTATTCTCGGCCATTGTAAACACGATTTCGTGCCATCCGTCGAGGCAAGTATCAACGTGCTCGAAATTCCAGGAATTTTGACCGAGCGTATGTGAAAAAAGTATACACACTGCACAGTGCTTCGCACTCCGTAATTCATTGTTTTGTTTCTTTGAGCCATTCGTTCGTACGCTTCGACAAGTACGAAGACACGTTTCGTTTTTGTTCTCGGTGTAAATAGAATCGAAGGATTCGTAATCGTCGCGTCGTTCACGAGTGTCTCGCTCGATACGGCCGAGTTAGAGGTTATGTTCGTCACCGCCGGGAGACGAGAGGAAATTTCGGAGTAGGAACACGAGTCGATAAAGCGGCCGTTCCGATAATATCTGTTAGCGAGATACGATCGTCGTATTCCTAGCGAAATGTGCATTTCGAGTAACTATGCTTGCTTATTTACTACGTTTAAAGAGACTTCTGCGAAAGAGAGGTTAGGGTACTCGTTGTCAATGAGAAGGACACGAACAGGGGGCACTCCGAAGTGAAAGTAAATACGTTGCTAGCTATTTTCGCTTTATGGTGCCATTAGTTTCTCAAATATTACGTTTGTATAATGCCTAGAATTACTTAACAACAATTATTAAATATTACCGATCGATACAGCAGCGTGCTCCAAAAATAATATTTCTAATTTTAGTCAGATACGTGCTATGTACATACAAATTCCTCCTCTTTGTGTTCTAATATGCAGTAGAAAATATTATTCATGTTATATATTTCAGTTTTTGCAACTAATTTTAAAGCGATAATTTCGATACAATGGTGTATCTTCAAAAATAAACTTCCTTAACTTTATACTACTAGCAAATGTACATGAAAAATTGTCTTTTTACGTTATGTCGTGCAGTAGAAGATATCTTTTACATTATTCAAATGCCATACAATAGAATCTCCGTTTTTACACAGAAATATTTTTAGATATATACACAAGTATACAAAATTTTACTTATTTTAGGATTACAACTTATTAGAAAGAACTTATTAGAAAATATTTCGAAAGCAGTCGTTAGTTTCCTTATTCCAATCACTTTCGTATGTATTTACTTTGGCCAGGTAGGCCGTAAAATGCAATTGAGCTTTTCCTTGTCCCGGAGTTCCTTTCTTTGCCAAGGTAGGCACCTACAGATTAAATTTCGCATACAGTAAACCTGACCTACTTCTCTCATCCCTTCCATAGGTATTTCTTGGGCTACAACGCTTCTTTTCTTCACAAAAATCCTACCGCCTGCCTGATTTATAATATCCTTTATTGCACGCATCAGCTGTGCAAGTTTGAATCAGGATAACATTGGCGGTTTCTCGATCCACATATGGAATTAGAGTATGTTCTATGAATTCGAACGTGGCGTGTTTCATAAGCGACGCACGTGCGAGTCCTAGACTTTCCTGAAATGTTGGTTAATTAACATTGACATGCGTATCATGTTACTTGCCATATGCATTATGTCTTTCGTTTTCGTTATGCCTTTCGCATCTTCGATACTATTGTCTTCGTATCATTGTAAAAATTTGGAACTTAACGGAACCTAAGATCAGGGATGATTGTTTAGGACGATAGTTTGTCTATTATCTTTCTTACTTTCAAATGTTGGAGTTGTGGAAAGAAATTCCGCAGGCTTCTATAATATTTTTTCATGTCCGTTTAGATTTTATATTTGTGAAATTTAAACAAATTGAATTATTAGTAATATTATGATAAATCATTTCTTGAGCCTTAATAGACTAATGAAGGATTCTGTCGTGCAAAATTTAATGACAGAAGTGACTTTATTTCTTACTATTAGTAAATGATTAAAATACTGTAGCTAGTGAAAGATTTTTTGTCGTGAAAATAATTGGAATATATCTTTTATATTATTTGGAAGGTAATATTCTGTTAATCGGAATGAAAATTAAAAAATTGGATAGATTATATTTTAATTGTATATGTAGGTTATAACTGCATGTCTGTTTGTCTCAGTAAATTATATTTGTTATTCAATCTATTTAACAATATCGTGGCCAATTATATCTGAAAATATTTGTAGTACTCATACCCGTTCTCTCAACATGAATATTCAACTATGAATAGTTACTTTCGACAAAGTAATTTCTTCGGTGGTTTTTTTTCTTTTATTTGCAAGTTCATATAGATATTCAAACAGTCGCAAAAAGAAAAATCATAAAAAGGAGCTAGTAGAGAATCTGTCTGCGAAAAAGAAAGACAACGCACAGTTGTCTATAACATGTACCAGCAGGTTCGTTTTATTCAGTCACCAAGTATCAATGTCAGCGACTATTAACGTACACTTATAAAAAGAAAAAGACGAAAAAAGTATCATCATACATAACATAAAAATTACATAACAGTATTTCGATCGAAATTCAAGCGTTGCTGCATAGATTCATGAGCAATAACTCAATTCAGCGTCGGTAAAAGCTGAATATGTACGGTCTCGAAGGAAACTTGCATAGTCATCGTAAACACGACATGCATTAGCAAATAATCTACTTCCAACTTGCTTCTTCTTGCAAAAAGCCGCTTCGCTCTTTTTTTCTTCCTTCTTTTTTTTTTTTTGTACACACGCGTTGAAGAGAAAAGAAAAAAAAAAAAAGAAGGAAAGAAGCAGAAATTACACGGAAGAAAAGGCGATTTTCCCGTTAACACGGGGGCAAAGAAACATATAGGGGCAAACACAGGCTGGAACAGTCGACCAGCTGCAATCGATTTCACCAACCTCTTCCTCGTTCTTTCTGCTCCTCTCTCTCTGTCTATTTTCCTCCGAAAAATCCGTTCGATCCGTTGGATCGGTTAATTTCCACGCGCACGACGATTTCCCTGCAACCCGACGCGTGTCCCCCCAGCTTTTTTCACTCGTCCGGTTCCACACGATATTCGCCGGGCAAAGGGGCGAATAACTTGTTCGCAGCGAGAATTTGGACGAAAAATTTCGAGGCAGATTACAGCGTCACAAGCTCGCGGCATTATCCGTCGACATTAATCCGCTGGCATTACTACTGCCAATTCCGCGGGAATAAATAAAAGGAAAGGGGGAGGGCGGGCGAAAGAAGAAGAGAGAAACACGAGGAAAAACAGGGAGAGAGAGAGTGAGAAATGGAGAAGGAGGAAAAAACGAAAGGGGTGGCATACGGTCACGTTCCCGTTGGCTTTTCAGGGAAAAGAGTCGCTTTTTGGGTCAAGCGCGTCCATAGCCAGCTCCGCGCTCTGTTGGACCACCCCTTTCCGGTTTTAATATTATTTCCCGGGGAATCGGAGGCCAATGAGGCTTCAACCGCTCGAAGTGGACGAACGTCATCCACCCGAACTACTCGTTGTCGACGTTGATTCTACTCACGTTAATTTCTTTCTCTCTCTCTCTCTCTCTCTCTTTTTCCTTCTCGTCTTGTTGTTACGTCCATCTATTGAACTACGACGTGTCTCTTTCTCTCTTCCTTCGCTCTTGTTTCCCCCGTCGAACCCTCGGCGAGGAGGTTTTCCACGGCACGACGACGTGTATTTTGAAATATAGGGCAGGGTGGGCTATTTCCAGCCTCTGGTGTGTGCATCGGTACTTTATTTCCAGCAAGTAGATCGATCCGGTCTTCCCATCGGCTGGCCCTTAAACTACACGCGGCCCCCGTGTCATCTCTCTGTCTATCTGTCTGTCCCCGATGCTAATTTTCTCCCTCATTGACAAGTATTCGGGGGACAAGTTGCGGTCATGTAAATACCCTTTTTCGAGAGGGTAAGGACGACAGAGACTCGATCGAGTGGTCGAATGTGTTTTGGATCAGGCATTTTTGGAGTGATTTTCTTCAGAAATGGCACGTTTGTTGTTTATTCTTTAACGAAGTTTACTCTTTAATTGAACTTTACGAAAACTGTAGAATTTTGATGGAAGTGAATCCTTCAGATCATTGAGATTTCCTTATTAAAATTGCGATAAATAGTAAATTTTGCTCCTAATTTTCTCTTCTATTTCTCTACATACTAAAGTTACTTATATATTGATTATATATTGATTATACAAAGTTGAGAACGTGTAATATTCTCGTTCCTCTGGAAATTGTTTCGTCTAAAAATTAAAGGGCGTCGCGAATTTTTGGGTGGTAGCGTATACGGATAGAAAATTTAATAACATAAATCGATTGAAGTGGAACATTAGTCTTTGATAGATTGACCAAATGATCGATTTTCTGTCGATACATAACTTTTCTCAAGTTTCTCATTCAATGAATGCCATCGTCATTAATTCAACGAATTAAATTTGTTTGAATTTCCAGTTTCGATCGAACTTTGAACTTTGTCTTTCCGTATCGAAATTCACACCGTTTACGGTCGGAAATTACACGAATTGACACGAAAAATTCACTCACAAATATTTCTCGATTTCCCGGACGGAGGAAAACGCAAGTTCATTCGCCGCGGATAAAAAACGAGCGTTCCTAACGGATAAGACGGTAATTCATTAAGCAGTATCGCATAAATTCTTCCCGTTATTGCGTCTTTAGCTGGAGGCAGGCAATATCGTAGTGAAATACAAAATGAAAAATAGGCGTACGGATAAGTAAAAAAGAAAAAAAAAAAAAAAAAAAAAGGAACTAAGAAAAAAGCGTGACATAAGGGGAAAAAGCGTGTAATAACAAGTTGGCGTATCGTCGGGAGGCGAGAAATAAAACACGGTCCCCCTGAATTCGAGGAATTTGTCCCTGTTACTCCAACAACGCCATTATTCCCTGTCTCATCTCATCTGGTAATTGTTCCCTGTTCCTCTCGAACTCCCGTCCAAGAAAATTATTCGCCTGACAATGGCCTGGCGCGGAAGTTTTCATCGGGAAGTTTCCTTCGGATTAATCTGTTTGTCTGGCTAGTCGAGCCTGCCCTTGCCAACGTGTCACCTTGCCATCGATATTCTCGTCACGTGCTCCGATTAATCGGCGCATTTTTCTACATCTGTTAACCGCATCTTGTCGAACGTCGCGCTTGCCGCTGTCGGATTGGATACTTTCGTTTCGTCTTTACTTCTTCCGATCTTATTGCGCTTCCCCCGCGAGTATTGAATTTCATCGAGCGTCGTGGAAAACTAAACACGCGAGAGAAGACGCGTTTTCGCGCTGTTTTTCAATGTTTTTCATTTGCTTCTCTGCTTGCAGCGATCCGTGTTGTTTCGTACTTTCGAACTAACGTTGAAGAATATGTTTCGAGAAAGACGACTGTTGTTGCTACTTGCTCGTTTCCAATAGTTTCTTTAGAAGCGTTAAGAATTCCACTGTTTGCCGAGATGAGATTGAAATATAAAAATTGTAGGGTCGTGGCAGAGTCGAGAGTTGCCTCGCTTTTGTTTCAATAAAAAAAAAAAGAAAATGGTCTTTTAGCCTTTAAAAGCTATCATCAAAGGAAATTACATTAACGTTATCATGAGTGGAATTTCATCCCTTTTAGATTCTCCTTTCTAAAAATCAATAAAGTCGAATGGAGCGGTTAAATGGTACATTATCATTCGGCATTAGTCGGGAAGTATTTTTGAAAAGAATAATGATTGTAATATCATAAGGAATAATATTGCAATATTGTTACAGGATAATAATGTTGCAACCAAATTTTCGCGCGCTGAAATTTCATCCGTGATAACCTTTTGAAGGTTGAATAATCATCCTCGATAAATTTTCCCATCACGTTGAGAATAAATACACTCGCGCGCTAGAAATACAATTTAAAATTTACATCAAATTCGTTTGAAATTTCATTCTTCAAGGTGAAATTAAAACGAAGAATCATGCATATACATATATATAATGATTCTTTTTTATTTCTTATGAACTTAGGACATTTTTTAATTCTCCATATATAGGAGAATAATATTGTTATTTAATTGTAAAGATTTGGAAATTGAAGGAAGAAGGATTCAAAATTAAAAGATTATTATTTAATTGCATGCTCACATTTTTATTAACGCCACGAAAAGAAACAAAAAACCTGACGAGAGACTTTTTTCCTCAAGTATTTGTGGAAGTATTCTGTTTCCAATTTACATGTTGTATCCATTTCCTGCATGCTTACATTTCCCACAGATGCTTAATGATCCGACGTTTAGTTGTAAATAAGTCACTTGATATTTTCATAACGGCGCGTTTGTGAAATAGTGGAGCGACAAATAAAATGAAATAAAATTTTGAAAATGCGAACATACATAAACATGAATATAATTTTCGAGATTTTGTAGATTGTCGACAAAAAGAAATTGATCGAAAGAGTGTAATGAGATTAGTACAACGAAGCGTTGATTTAATTTTGAAGGAATATTCATTTCATTTAACTCTCGAAAGTGGATCTAGTGGAATTTTATCGAGAGTAGGATGTCTGATTTAATGGTTTACGATTCGGAGGCGAATGAACGTTTCTTGGCACCGAGCAATCTCATTGATCGATGCACCAGAGAATTGAGACTCGAGATTCGCATTGGACGAAGCGATCTCGTTGCTCGACAAAAGCTTTTCGATGTGATCAGAGGCGGAGGCATGATTCTCTCGCGCGTCTGCTCGCGATCGAGAGCGTCCCTCTCTCGTCAATTAAACAGGCTTTGTCGTCGTCGTGTACCCTCCAGAATTCTCCAATTTAGCACAAGAAATTTTCCAATTGCGAACATTTCCGAAATTGCCTCGAGTTCTCGTGTGTCGCAACAACATTGCATTTAAAATTTTCCAGGGGAAATTCTGCGCAGTCCTTGCATAAATTAAACCTTTTAATTTAAAATTTCAACAACTTCTGTCAAAACATGACTATTGAAAGAATTCAAAATTTAAATTTCTCTCTTTGATTTGAAGTTTCTTCTGTTTTCGAGAACTCTAATGTACGAATTAGTGGAATCAGCGTAGTAGCTTAAAATTAACGCGAGTGTACTAGATGGATCTCAGTTTTGAATTCCTTTTATTTCCGCATCGTCTGTCGGTGAAAAAAATTATTATTAACTGTTCGTACTCTCGACTTTCAACTTGTGGAACTCGTGCCAATTTCCGAATGATCCACAGAGCCGGAGTTGCTCTGTCCATTTCGTTTGAATATAAGCTATTTCTGCATACTGAAACCAAGGAGGAGGAGGAGGGAGGGGGGGAGGGGGGCGAGGGTCACGACCCGCGGAAGCACGCGAAATAGGCCGTGCACGATCGCGTGTTAACACGAACTCTAAAGATCACACGTTCTCAAGCTTTGGTCAGTTCCATGTTTCCTCGCACGTGCAATTAAGTCTTAATCAACAGAACGAATACCTCGTTGCGTTTCACGACTTTGGAATAAAAATTGATATCGACTTTTTTTGTTCTTTTTTTTTTTAAGAAATTGCAAACTATTTTTTAAGATATTCCGCGTTTTAAGATTAGAGGAAAGTGTGAGAGAACATTACTATGTTTTTGTCCCCTGCTCTTTGAAAACGTGCCTCGATAGAAATAGTTACTTGATATATTCAAATACAGTATCGACGAATGTTGAACATTTCAATATTTGAATATTCAATTGTGTGAATGCAAATTTCTATTTTTTGCGAACATATCAAGTGTAGAGATTAGTTCGGTGCTTTTGTATGAAATTCTTTGGTACATGTCGTCGTATTAAAGATACAGTAATTAAATGGAAAACTATTTTTTTTTTCGATTTTTATTTAAAGATTTCTCAATGGCAATTTAGAACCGGGAACCGAGAACATCTCGATACAAAAGTCTGGAAGAAACTAGAGCAATTATAAATGAAGCAAATGAAGCAAGAACTTGTTCCAATTTCTCCACTTTCATTCGCAGTTTTCTATTTTAGAATAACTTTAAAGCGAAGCCAATAAATAAACACATCGATCTAAAAAAAAAAAAAAAAAGAGGGCACCGAATTAATTTCTACACTTAATAATTAAAAGAACGAAGCTCAAATTACATTACACGTACCAAAGTCAATAATTTCTCTCATGGAAACACTCTCAGAGGAACAAGTATAACTAAAGATCAGAGTACAAGTTTCTTCAAGTAAAATCCGGAATTTTTTGGACGTTGATAAATAGACGAGAAAGAAGTAGCAAGAAGATATTCGGCCGCAAATTCTAAAATTAAACGCAAGCAACTTGGAGCGGAACGAGGAGGAGAGTAGAATTTCTGTAAAACGCGAACAAATTGCATCCACTCTCGTATCCTCGAGGAAGAAATATTCCTGGCATTTCGTTGGCGGTAGACGTTGCTCCGTGAATTAATTAGACGACCGTATTAAGAAATATTTCACGTCTCACGCGTGCAATTCGAGATCGAGTTCGCACAAAAGGGGGTAGGAAGTATCACTTTAAGTTCGAACCGCGACGTGCAGTTAATCCGCGCTCTGAATACGTGTCAAGGCTTCTTTTTCTCTATACGTCTATTGTTTTTTTTCCTTTTCTCTCCCTCTTTTTTTCTTTTTTTTTCTTCTTCGCGCCTAGAAATTATCACTCGCGAACGCACTTAACACGTGGCAGAATCACGTCGTTTGGAATATTTTTCTTTTTCCCTGTTGTTTGAGAGAACGCCTTGTTCTCGGATTTAATGGAATATTTAGGTTATATTACTTGGAAATATCTCGGCGAATTTTTTAAGGGCCAACGTTGTACTGACATATCATTTACAATTTTGAGAAATTGTATAAATGGTACTGATTTAAATGCGCACAAAATTATTTCTTTTCAGTCTTTTTTTTTTTTTTTCAAAGTATGATATGCTTTTTGAAGAAAACTGGTTCTCTGGTTTCTAGATGCAACGTTGATCAATAAAACGCGAAGTGTAAGTGTATGTAAATTTTATATTGTTGCGAATTTTTGTTATTTTTTTTAAGAGTGAAAGCAACAACACGATAGCACCGATTTCAATGCTAATTCAGTGTTAATTACTCAAAGTTTCAACGTATCAATCGTTCGTTGAACGTGATACACGAACACAGTGACAATGCCTCTACGAAAGACACAAGCGAATTCCAAACTCTCTGTATAGTTACGCGCGAACACGTATCATTTAAAGTGATCCATAACGCTCGAACAAATAGACATTGGACAAACGCGCGAGCGGATTTTTGAAATTCATCTGTTCGTAGAGTGAAATTCAGAATTTGTACCTGCACCACAACACCTGCACCGAAACGATTAATTAATCGCATTGATAAAAACACAAACGTGCGCGATTTGTTTCTTCTATTTCTGTGTTTGAAGCGAAGAATTCATGTCTACGTGACTCGTAATAATGGGAATGTAATAAAAATATCACTTTTAGAAAGGGAAGAAACGTGGAAGAGGATGGCGAAGTAAAATAGAAGAAGTGAAAAGATACTTCTCGATCGTTCGAAGTGAAATAAGAGAGTTTCAAGGTAGCATTTATCGAAGTAGAATCGACGGAGAATTTCAGGGTTCAATTAAGGGAACATGTTGGTCTGGTTTTCGAACATCAGTTGGCGAACTGTGTGGATGTTTGAGAGAATCGCGTTGCGAACAGTCGCCGGCGGAGCTTCGCTTTATCATTCGAACGACGAAGTTGATCTCTCGCTTTTCGGAGGCAAGCGGCTATCTGCGAAAACTTTGAAAATATCTGAAAGTATCATTGTTCGAGGGATTTGAAACCATTCGAAGTTCAAGCACTTCTGTAATTTAAAATTATATGAAATTTTTAGTATTTGATCTCGTTGCTATTTGATAACGCGGAGTTTTTGAAAAAAATTTTATATCAATGACATAACTTTGTGCGTACGATAATTAATAACAGGATATATGTGTATTTCCAAATTTTGCAATATGTATCTTGACCACTTGCGTATTTTAATTAACGAGTCTATCGATGCCAAAAATCTGACTTCACAATATTTCATCAATCTGTAGAATAATGTATCAACCAATAGTCTGACGAATATATAAGTCGCCGATAGCTTCGATTAATTTCCAAAATTCCCCACACTGTCGAGCACTCTTCAACTCCGATTTCTTCAAGATTTCAATCAACATTGGTAAATTAACTTGCAAACTTTATTTCCTGTTTCGTGAGTCACGTAAGAGGATCCATCACACCCTTGTAACCCTCCCCCGATGTGAAAATCTCATTGTATAGCTTCTCTCGTCATCGTGTATCGTCGTCTCTCGTCGTCCCTGCACTGTTAAAAAAAATTATACACCTCTCTCACGAACAATTTCTCCGAGAAGCTCGCTGTACGTGATAACGCGGACCTTATTGTTGGCGTTAATTCGAGGCTTCGTTCCGTTTCGTAAGTCAGCTTCTAGCCTGGATGTCGCGATTCCGCGACACAGAGAGAACGAGAGTGAGAGTGAGAGAGAGAGAGAGAGAGAGAGAGAGAGAGAGAGAGAGAGGGAGCGACACGTCCGGTGGTGGCTCGTGTCCGCATACTGATACGGGGATTAACTTCTCCAACGCTTGCGCGCCAACGCTGCGCTGGATTAAGATTGATGATTAAATAGCGCGACGTCAGCCATTGTTACGCCGTGAAGTAGAGACAACACGGTTGTCCATTATTCACGATCACAAAACCTCCCTTCCCCCCGTTGCACACCGAAGACGACGGTTCGGCCAACCGTTTGCTTTCACCCCTTGCAAGTTGTTTCCCCCTTGCGCTGGCACTGGCGTCACACTTCCTGACATTTCGCGGCTAACTGGCTGGTTAATTTCGGACGGGTCAACGCGTGGCTATTCGCGGAGGAAATCGACGGGAAGGTGGATCGATCCGATCGGTCGGCAACTTTATTTAGATCCGTCAAATTGGGACGCGTCGGGTCCGCTTGATTAACGCCCCTCCTATTTGTCCTAAACCTAATCGCGCCGGTGACTATACGTATCTCGTGAATAATCCCTCCCTTCTTTTTCGTTTTCGCGATCGTGAAGGCGGTTTCTCGAGGCGGTTTCTCCTCAGAACTTTTGTTTGACGTTTGTTTCACATCGAACAAAAGATCTCGAGATCGTTGAAACGATTATTGGATTTTCCAATGTAATTGTTCTGCGTCTGCTGAATCAGTTTTTCGTACGTACATGTTTATTATTTACTCATCACCGTTAAGACCTGTTTGGGATATGTGATCCTAAGATTGGTAAGAATATGTATGTCAGTTTCAAAAATAACCTTTGTAACGTACATGTTATCAGGTGTTAGTCGCCCAATCCAACTATCAATACGTATTTAGTTTCAGATGTCTTACCGTTTCATTTGATTTTTATTTTGTTACCATGTAAATCATGTTTCTGTCTCACCGAGGATAAATAATTAGATAATATAATTAAAATTAACTAAAGCACGTTTTTAGTAATGACAGAAAAGACAACAAAATCTGATGTCAATCAAATAGTTTGATGACATTTGTAGTAGTTGTGGCGAACTTCTTGCAAATAAAATGTCTTTCGACGGATATTAGATGAACTTTGTAATAAAACTGTAACTACGCAACGATTTCTCGAAACTTGAGAAATGTTCTACTGACAGAAAGGAAGAAAGAAAGAAGAAAAAATGCAATTAAGTCGAAAATAACTTAGTGACGTGAGTGCAGCGCGTGTAAAGCGTAGAAGGCAGGTAATCGCGCGTGGATCGAGCAGAACAAAACATCAGATACATCTACTCTACGTAAAGGATTAGCACCGTAGATATTTCACTGAGCATACATTCAGCTCGGCACGAATAACTCACCTTTATGGACGCTGCTATTCTAAACGGTTTCATAAAGGAGATTAAAAACATCCTCAATAACATGTCCGCGTGAATCACGCTGTTGAAATACCGTTCAAACAAAAACATCATTCGAAAGAACAATTATCTGCCTTTAAATCCCCTTTTTTCCATTAGCTTTCGCTAACTGTTTATCATTTTTTTGTACACGCTTTCGAATGTAAAGCAGATTCGAATCAGTTTTCTGGACTAGTTTCTACATTAGTTGCAGAGTTCTACGTAGTTTCTGTATCTATATGTTAGAGATTAAAAAAATTGTTAAAATATTAACGTGACGTTGAAGTTTGAAATAGGAATATCTGAAGAATTGTTGCAAAAATATGAAATATTTGAAAATTAATATATCAGAAGAAACGTAGTCACAATACGTACTCCGTTATTATGTCCATCAAGAGAAACAGAGTTTCTCCTTAAATTCCATTTATTTAGTAGTTTACTAGTTCACGCGTAATTAATTTTATCGTGATGCATCATTCACAGCAAAAAAAAAGAGAAAAGTATTCTACGTATCTCGACATCTTTGTTTCAAGAACTTGAAACTTCTACAAACTTCATATTTTTCTCGTCCTTTTTTTAAGAGCGCCTAGCCAAAGCATTTATCTAGTATCAAAAGCAGTAAAGAAGAATACATAAAAAGTTGCGATATTTTGTCATAAAAAGATATCTTCGTTCTCCCGTTTCTAATACATTGAAATTAATTTCCTTTTTACGTGTGTTTAAAACACGGCAAAAGTTATTCATCTGCAAAAATATAATTAAATTCAAGAATCGAAGGATTAAAATCTTCGTTTTATGTTCCGAGCTCCTGCTCCTAATTTTATAATTTAAATAATTAATAAAATTGTCCCTTTATTTATATTCTCACATTTCTTATATTCTCGATAAATAGTTACAATTAGATAATTATAAAATTTTTCCTGTATTTGTATTTTATTTATTTATATATTTAAATTATTATTGAATTAGATACATTTTATTTATATTTTTTTTTATTTGTATATATTTATACATATTTGTGTTTACCATGTACGATATTTCAAAAATTATTCTACAAAAATTTAGTCAAGAGTCAATTTGACTAAATCTTCCAAAGAATCTTTTCAAAAGATCGAAATTTTCAAGCCAAAGTGCACGCGCGTGTGACTGTGAAAAAAGCGACGAAGAAATGTCACGATCCGCGGTTTTTTAACCGTTGCGGATCTCGCCGGTTTAATGGCTCTAATCACGTTCGGCGGACGAGTACGGATGATCATCGAGTTAACAAACTCGAACGGACTGGACGCGGACCATTTGCAGTCGGCGGCCCTTCATTTAACAGCCAGACGTTTCACCTTCGTTCCCATTTCGCGGAAACGAATAAATCCCGGTGTTCCCCGCGGGATCGCGGCCTCTCTGTCTCTCTTCCCAAGGCGGCCGTATTTATCACGGGGCACGTCGGCTGTCTCTCGAACCGGAGACACCATACGTATGATACGTGCCAGCGACGTGTCCCTCCTTTTCGGTATTAATACTCGTCGCGCGCAAATTGCCACTTCGTTTTTTCAATACGACTCTCGCGCGCCACAGCGACGCAACTGGAGCGTGGTGAAAATTTTTCGAGAACGCGGCTCACCTTTGACACGCGAGCGTTGGAATCGTTTGTTCGCGCGAAAGCTTTGTTAACATTGTAGCTTCTTTTCATTAGACGATGTTCTAATCCGGTATATTCTGCTAGTCCCTTTTCCCTTTGAAGAAAAATTTGCTCCTTCTCTGTCGAATTGCTTGATTTTTAGAATATCTTGTATATTTTTCCATTCTTAGAATATTTGTATATTAATCAATAATTTTGCTTTCAATTTTATTTGTTCGATGCCTCAGACTTTGAACTTTTTTTATTTGTATCTGTAGCTTGAACTTTGAAACGAGTTTAAATGTAACTCTCCGCGACGTGATTTAACTTTTAGATATTCAGACTTTGGACAATCTGTTTTCCTAACTGACTATTGAATATTTTGAAACTATCAAATCGTAACAGGTTTCCTACTTGCTCGCAACATTTCACACGCATACGCAAAACGTGTCTGTAAGTATTCAGAAACAGGTACTTTTACGAACATACAGCAATATTCTCAATATTCGCTCGTTGAGAGAGATTGGAAACATGCGAAATGACAAATGACGAATCATAATAACAAACGAACAAAATTTTCATAATTTCTCTCTCTCTTTCTCTCTCTTGCGTCTAAAGATCACTAAACTATAACCAAATAATTATGAATATATCTACCAAATGGTAATTATCAATTATTCTTCGATCCATTCAGAGAAACCACTGTCGCAAGTTCTCGCCCTTCTTCGAGCAACTGTTCTCGTTCGAGACAGCCATCGCTGGTTCAACATTCTCGCTGAACAAATAAGTTTCGCGAAAACTTGGGAGTTGGAGAGCCTTTGACGCGACGACAAAGCCCGGTAAATGGGGAGGAACGCGCCGATGAAAGCGAGATAGCGTTCTTTCGAGCGGAAGTTGGCATTCGTCGCGTCTATAATTCACGTTTCGAAAACGCGGCCGGTCCCGTCGCCGCGGTTTCGTGGCAGGGTCGAGGCTGCCGGCCTCCTCGCTTGCATTCGTTGCGGTTAATAATATTCGCCGTGGATTATCGTCGGTCGGGGAAGCGCCGTTTCGAATCGATCGGCTCGTTTTCCCCTTCTTGGCCCGTTAGCCGTTCTTGTTTCCACGATTTATTGCCGATTCGCGCGGGAACTCACCAAGCGTTCCAACTCTTAACGCTAGAAGAACTCGTCGAATCGATCCATTTGTCGTTTTTTTTTTTCTTTCTTTTTAGAAATTTGTAGAAATTATCAAGCGTCAAATGATTTCTCTCGTGTACTGTAACAGTTTTTTCTATTTCTTTTTGATGACAATTTTATGTTTGTAGTTGTAGAATAGAGTTTGCACTAAGTAACAATCTTTCTTTTTATGAATTATTATAGACGAGATGTACGTGCATTTTTCAAATTTAAGTTTAATCTGATTCTTTATACAATTGGGATGGTAGAATGATGGGGTCGTCTGACACACGTGAAACATTATGATACAAAATTTATGTTTTTGGCTTGTGGTGACAATATTATACGCATGTATTAAGCATCTTGTGATTTCTACGTAAATTTTTATATTTGCTCCAAACGTAATCAATGTTGTAATTCTCAATAAAAGGCTTCAGTCTATATCAATCACAATTATTTATTCTCAATGTAATCGTTATAGTTGAGTTTCATTTGACACGCGTAATATACCCGTTCAAAAAAAAAAAAAAAAAAAAAAAAAAAATACTCGAATATCATTCGCGAGTGATCATTCATTTTTGTATTAATCATCACGAAAGTTGGTTGAACGAAATTGCAGAATGTTTCACGTGTTCATAAAATAATCGCTAATAATAACTCTAAATAAATTCAACATCGTGGACCGATTAAATTTCCCCTCGAACGGTCTGTGCTCGTGTAATTTTTAACAAAAATGATAATCTCTGAACGTAGTATCAACAGAAAATGACGAACCGTGAAATATCAGCCGGTCTTAGAACTGACCCAGTCTTCCAAGGGTTAACAGTCGAGCGCAAACACACTCGGTCTCGGTTATCAATGCGAGAGAAGTCGGTGAACTTCGATCGGCGAACGTATGGCTCCCGATGCACACAAAGTATGCACGACGAAAATAGGAAACGCGAGATACTTTGTACTTTATTGCACTCGTGTTATTTCTGTCTCGCGCGCGGTATACGTTACTATTACACGAGTGATGAGTGTGGTTAAACGTGCCTCGTTCGAACAGATCGCGGCTAACTTATGCCAATGTGTGCGCCTGTTCGAGAAAATTCCGAGTATCCTGCTGTCGGCCGCGAGCAAATTGTGTTCAAACTGTATGTACTCGCGCAGCGTTGTTGGAGTTCGTTTGCTTCTGTCCTATTTGGCTACTGTGTTTTGTTGTGCCCCACGTAAATTGGAAACGTATATCGAGCGTGCGTGCTGTATCTTTACTCATTACGCGCGCGGCGTGGCATTCCTACCGAGAAATGTAGTATATACGAACGGATAGGAATTTTCGGGAGAGTGGACAGCAAGACGAACTTCGTTGCATCGGGTTTGAATATGTTTGAACGTGAGTTTTGTTAATGTCTCGTGGCAGGTTTCGTATTGTCGAGCATATTTTTAGATACAATAAGGGGTGGCGGGGGGTAGAATTTCTTAGAAAGAGCAAACAGAGATAGATCTAATTGTAAATATATTTATACATACAATAGAATGACAGAAAACAATGGATGTTGTGCAACTGATTGACTTGTTAATTGTGTAGCTAGAATTATGAGTGTACTCGTCAGACACATCAAGTAAATGCATTTATAATAATGTGGATTTTTTGAAACACCACTGATTCTTTTCTGAAAAATCAGTAAATCACGAAATTATACTGTCTTACAAACTTAACTAAACGTTATTTCTTGTTTCAATATTTTTTGGAACATTCGAAACCTCCTCACTCGTCGAAATAAGAGTGAAATTTAAAATACAAGTTTCTGCATTGCGAGGAGAACTTAACGCGCAATTAACAAAATTGAAATAGAAATTTTCGCAAGAGGGCGAAAGAAAGATATAATATCTCGGTTTCCTATTATTCGAATCGAAACAGTAGAATAGAAGAGATCGTAAGAGACACCCCGCGATATTTTAATCGCTCATCTATTTCGTACCGAGAGAGAGCTGGCAGCAATACGTTCCCGCGAATATTAAAAAAGAAGATCACCCGATACGCGGGCGGTAGACGGCAGAAATTGAATCTACGCGCGGAAAAAAAATTTCATAAAGCGATAAAGAGGATCGGAAAGGCTCGTGTCGTTCAAGCTGAACCGCTAAAATCACTGGATTCTTTTATCCATGCGCGGATTCCGTGACAATTTTCGAGAAAGAAAGAAAGAAAGAAAAAAAAGAGAAAAATTGCTAAATTAATTCATCACTATTGTCGTTGAATAATTCGAGGTTGATAAGATTCTATGTATTTTCTTAAATTTGTCTCACGTTTAATTATAGTCGGATATTACGGCGTCGATAAAATCTCTAGATACATGTAGACAAAATTCCTACAAATATTCGAAAATTTTCATGACTAAATTGCACATCAATTGCACATACGTGATACATACGTGAAATATGTTTAGACGATGTGACGTCAAGGCAGCTGCGACGACACAGTTGATAAAATTTCATTAGCGTTGACCTCGAAGCAACACGATTCTTCGTGGACCACGGAAAGAGGAAATTTAATTCCCTCTTTCCGTATATTGCCAACATGCTCCACGTATACTGGTACCCGCAGCGGATTTTCCAAAGTTATCGAGCAACGGGGAGATCAATCGCGCCCGTATAACCGCGGCTTCGTTAACCTCGCGCGGATAAGTCAATGGTTTCGAGAGGAAGATTAAGGACCCTAAGGAGAGGTGTGAGCGTTTGCTGACGCTCTTAGAAACACGTTCACCGTTCCTCGAATTAATCTATTGGCTGCGGAATTAGGCAGACGGTTGTACAAGAGCGCGGTACGAACGAGGATCCGAAACGGAGATGTGAATTTAATTCAAAATTGTCAGTCACTGTTTGCTAAATTAATTTATTTGATTTACCGGCAGATTTACTGTTGTCGTTAAATAATTCGAGGCTGATATGATGCGAATTATGATCGTTGAACATATTCTGTATATTTTCATAAATTTGTCTAACACGTAACTAATTACAGTCCTACAAATGTTTGAAAATTTTCGTGAGCGAAATTGCACATCAATTCCGCACGATACATTCGTAAAAAATTTTTGCATTAAGTGCATTTCGAATATCCACGAGCAATTGTACACGTAACAGATTTATTATGTCCTCAACATTTCCAGAAATTCAAAATTCAAAATTCGAATCTACCAGAAGTTTTTATTACCAAATGATTTAATAATTCAGCACTTGTTCGACGAAGGCTCGTAGTCAGTTCCAAGTTCACGAACTTTCACGAGGTCGAACTTGGAAACATCTTAAATACCTTTTTACGGAGAATCGTCGCGTCATCTCGCGAAGAGCGCGCGAAATCCCGACGATCCTCCGGATGGCACAGGAGGTTGGCGGTATTCCAACGAAATTACACCAAAGCCATCCCGTCGTTTCGAAGCTTTCGAAAAAAAGAAGGAAGAAAGGAGAAGAGAAATAAACAGCCGTCGCTGGGAAATATTTCTTCCAACAGAAAAATCAACACGCATCGCCCGATTTCCACGCGCGTTGTTGTAATTTCTTCCTCCCTTTCTTCTCCAACTCCCCGTTGCTCTCGCGCGGAACCACGAATTTCCCGACGAATCAGCCAGCGTTCCCGAGCGTTTTCGCTTGGCTTCCAACGCTCTGGCGATGTTGAGCGTTAATTGGGAGTAACAGCCGCAGGTTGCAAACAGACTGGCCGAATTTTTCGCGAAACCGGGCGCGTGTTGATGAAATATTTCCACGAGTGGCTAGTTAACGAGCTCGTTCGTTGGTGTGGGGAAATTGTACGTGAACGCGCGATTTTCAGATTCGCTCGTTTACGCAGGGTGTCCCGTGAGTTGTGGACAATCGACCGCAACTTCGAGTGCTCGAAATCTTTCTCTAAAGGTACTTCTCCATTCGAGAGTTTCTCGCGAGAGTATTCTCCATTTCTTTCTCTCTCCATTTTTTTTTTTTTTTCTCTCGAACAGTTGAGCGATGCTCAACTCTCAGAAGCAATATTTACGAGAAATACTCTCGAGAGCAAAGTGGAGAAGTACCTTAAATCTGTTAACCCTCGAACAACCGACACCGGGTCACTTTTGACCCGTAGCTCAGAATTTTTACTATGCTTGCTTTGCACTTAACTTTTTGGTACAGGACGTTATCTAACAATGTTTATAATATAGGCAAGAGAGGAGGTTTGTTTGAGAAATGTAAAATTTTATAAACATATCTTTTACTTATGCGCACTGCATTACATACAACGTCATTGTGCTTCATTGCATGTTCCTTGCATATGAATCGTAAACATTTGGCACATTTGGCACCATATTTATTATCATTATCAATACATATATAGCATTAAGTTCTGGACCAACGGGGAATTTCTTTTTAAATCTACGTTCTTCTTGCTTCCTAAACTCTTGTACTTCTTCGACAAAGTTTCACGTTTACAGGAATTCGTGAGAAAGTCAATTTTGTTCGTTCTAGTCTACCTGTGATCATCCTTGCTGTGTAACATTCGTCGTCGAGTGACTCACAATTCGACCATCTGCGAAATCCGATCGCTCTAAAATTGACCGTGAATTCACAGAGGGGAGAAAATCGCGGGAATGCGCGATGATCGCCTGTCTTCCATGGAGTTGGGGGGATAATGCCGGGGTATTATGTCGGAGATGAAAATAATGCGGCGCGATATGGCTGCACGATGGTGGGAAAGGTTTGGGCGCGAGTATTGACGATTTACCGATGATGAGGGGATGATGGTCGTTATAACGGGAGTATGGGAACGGTAGTACGACGTGGATGTTAATATTAATTTATTTTGAATTTTATTGAACAGCGATGTGACAGATGATAGAAGAGAATTTACGTGGAAACTGGTTAAACTGGCTTTGAAAAAAGTATTTTAAGACTCTGGTGTTTTATTTTCAATATTCAATATTTGCACGCGTGATTCATAATGCGGGGTTCAATTAACGATTAATTGTCGCGTTGACATTTGCAGATCCTTTGTTGCGTAGAATATTGTTCGATTTTTCCAACCTTTGAAACGAACGTAGATCTAACTGCAAGATTTTTGATTGGGGGATGAATCAGCTTCTTATTCAATTATTTGTCATTTATTGAGAAGACATTCTTAGGACAAAGTTTCAATGGCTCACTGTTTTGAGAGGCAAATACTTTTCTTACCAGTGAGAATAATTTCCAATTCTACGGTTTTATCCATATTAAACGCAATTTAATTACATATATCACATTATTAAATTAATCGTGAACTGAGCTTGATTCTCGATCGCCACAAATTATCCAAAAAATTCCTCACAACGATTGTCCCGCTCGGAAATCTCGGAAAGAAGATTTCCGGCTGGTTATTGAAACTATACACCGAGTGTAGAACGTTTTCGGCTAAAAGCGGGGAGTATCGACCGGAAAAATCGAATATCGGATCCTGATTAATCCCCCCTTGGTTGGTTATTGCTCGCGTCCTCCTCCCCCACCCGCGAATCGCGTCGATTACCGCTCGACTTGCACCGATAAAACGCGATTAATTCTATTTCGCACAGCTGACGCACGCCGCCGTGCAAAGTAATTAAAATTAATTAATCGGCGCAATTGAAAGGCGCGATAAGGGGTCACCTATCGGAAAACTCGGCCGGTCGGATCATTCGACGAACAGAAAGTGCTCGCAGTTTACGATCGAGAGTTACACTTTCAACGGGTGGAATTGTTATTTTTGTTGTTGTTGTTGTTGTTGTTGTTTTTGTTTTTCGTGCGACGTAACGAGTATTTCAGAGCAGTAAATTCTTCGAATTATCGGAGAAAATGGGAGGTCGGTTTTAATCGTCGGTTTAATTGCCGCGAATAAACCTTCGTGATGTAGGAGAGATAAAGATATAGGGGAAATGGCTTAATTGTCTAATTCGTATCGACTGAGGACTACGTTTCTTATTAGTCGAAGACAAATGCTCGAACGTGTTTTATGTTCGATACAAATGCGGTGTGTTTTATGTCGTTTTTCTTTGGATTCTAATTCTCTGCTTTTATGATTAGCTTTTATTTGTATATTTTACGAACAATTATTTATACCTTTAAATAAAATATCTGACAAAAGACAAATTGATCATTTTGACTAGTCTGTTAGTTCTGATGTTAAACCAAGTACCATATAAATACTAACTTTTGGCCGGCAGCGTGTCTCTCCGTGACGAAAACTTTTTCGAGAAACTTTTTCGAGTTTGCAGTTTCTCGCCGGTGTGATTTAGGTAGACGCCAGAGAAAAGACGGTAAACCCGTTTATTGATCATAAACGAACGTTCGTGAACAATGCGTTTTATACATCAGCAACGTTGTTGGAAACTCTGTCGGCAAAAATGCAATATTCGCTGCGAATGGTGCTCGAACGCATTACCTATAAATGGTTGAACGGGATTTGATAAAAAGAAAAACGGGAAAATGGAGAATCTCGTGTAAAAAGAGAGAGAGAGAGAGAAAGAGAAAGAGAGAGAACGAGATCTGCAGCACTGAATTACGAGGGTTAAAGAAAATAATTAACCCACATCCATCTTGCTACTTGACGTGGCGCGATATGCGCTTTGCAATTTTTATACCACCGGTAAACGTGAAATTAAAACAATTAGCAGTTTCAACGTTTCATCCTTGTTTTTGACGAAAGAGTTTACAAGCTACAATGTTCTTTATTATAATTGTGATTCTTCGTTACAATATTACAATTACGATTCTTGTTTTAAATTATTATTGACGTGAATTGATATTATACTCACAATTATAATTCTTGTTTTAAATTCTTTCTTAGAAAATTTGGAAACTTGTATGAATATAATTCTTCGTGTCGTGGATAAATGTCAAATTGAAGCGTGAATTACTTTGTCATTTACGAACGATTTAAACGCTTGACTCTCGTACTTTTGACGAAAGGATCGTTGATATAATTTTCTTTCAAAGAGCGTTGAATAGTAAATTATATCGATGTGATTTTCATTTTTATGTCATGGATGTATGTAAAATTGTAATTACTTTGTGCTTGATACTTTTATTCTAGCAAAGGGGCAAAGCAAGCTTATGTCATTTTTATTTTTGTCGTTTATTAATTAATCGATTTGATATAAAGGAGAAAATTCAATTGGAAGGAACAATAAACTGCGAGTCGCAAGTAACAAAAGGAACGATTGAAGTGTTTTGATCTTTGAAAGAAGAGGAGATACGATCGCGTTTCATTCTAAAATAATATAATATAAAAGCTGGAAAGCAGGAGGAAAATAATTCTCAATTCTAAAGGATATAAAAATATTTATCGAAGAAGAAGCTTTGAAACATTGATGCGTTCATTGAATTAAGCTTCATTGGATTCTTCGTTTATGCACGTAAAAAATTGAAAGGAAGAAACAGAAGTCGTGTAAAAAGGAAAACGTTTCTGTTTTAAAACGACACGTAAAATGATTTACCAAGGGATAAAATTGTAGAAAGGAGCTCCAAATGATTAATGAAATCATCGAGTGCATCGTTTCTATATTTCTTTATTGAAATTCTAAGCTCGCTGTCAGAGCGCTCTGTGTCTAAATTGCCTAAATTTTTCCTACAGAAATTCCAATCTGACAGTCGTTTCTTACTCAAAATTTTTCAGTCATTTCGTTATCATCTATATATTGAAATAGACTGCGAATGTTTACGCATTTACCAGAAATTTAAAGATGCAAACATTCGTAGAATACATGTGCGTTACACGAAAATATTCAGAACAGAGTATTTGTAATATTTTGACTTAATTTACTGATGAAATTTGAAATTACATCAGTACCATTAACTAGACTGGGAATTTATTCATTTCTGAGAAATTTGGAGGTATCAATATATTGTTGTATGATAATATATCATTATATATTATTACTATTATTATTGTATCATTCGGCAATCTCTGCTTGTCTTCTATTTTGCGTTACTTTACATTCACAAAACGTGCGTGTAACAGACAGACAGAAAAGCATAACAGATACATAATTTTTAGAAATCAAAATTACACTTGGAGCAATGGATAAATATAAAATATACTTCATGTAATATAGTTAATGTTTATACTGTTCCTATTGCAAATATCTTGTATAATATAGTATATAATATAATATATAGTATACGGATGTATTACATATAATAACATATATAATATAGTATATAATATAGTATATACAAATTCACGTAAATATCTTTCGCGCGTTATTAATAATCCATCTTATCCCCCCTCCCACCCTCCGAATAATGATACGAATGTGAAACAAAAACGGTGGGAAATAACGATGACAATAACGAGGAGAGAGGGATAAAATGGGGAAAGTCAAAGGGAAGAACAGCCGTCTAATCGACTGCAGAGTCGCGGAAACAAGGCGAACTCGAGGGGCTGCGAGAGGGAAGAGTTTTGCTCGCCGCGTTCGCGCCAGTTTAACTTTAGTTTCGCTCTCGCAGACTGGCGCGTAACTTCGTCGACGAAGGTATAGTACCGCGAACTATAGCCGATGAACTCGTTCCGTTCGGTCGGCGAAAAAGTTGCCGGTTCTGCCCGCTACTTTGCGCTTCCAGACGACTCGAAATTGCCCCGTCTGTCTCGTCCGGGAGTGAGAAATTCGCGAAGAAGAGAGTGGAGCTCGTCTTTTCTTCGTTATACGCTTTCTCGTATGTGGAATTGATTAGCGAAGAGCATGACTGTACGATAGGTAATTATTTTTAGGTGTTTCTCTGGGGGGGTCACCTAAAAATTGATGACATACTTTGAACAAAAATTAACGTGGTGAAAGGATACGTAAGTTTTATTAACAAGGAGTAAATTAAATTTTCTTGTTCTACTTGTGGATCAATTTCAGTTTCATCGTGGATCGTAGTCCAACGATACGATCAAAGTTATAAGTGTCTACGTTTCACTTTCCAACAGTGGTGTATAATAATTGTATCGACAATGTATCGAGGGACTTAATAAACGGGATCTTTTTAATACAAATATTTTGCTCTCGAACACACCAAAATTACCAAATGTTACATGTTAGAAAAATGTTAGATTCGGTAACAAGTTCATGCGTATTTTTAATATCGTTGCTTTTATAGAAAATCTATCTAATGAAAGGGTGACTTGTTCATTCTACCTTTCTATAAATATATCCTGTTTAATTTAATCTTTTGATAAGAAGTATACAAAAACATATTTATAGGAAATTAAGTCACTCGTACATATATTTATGAGCTTATCGCTCAACTCAATGGCCAATCACACCAAGCCTTGAACAAAAGAAATATTTCTTACTCTCTCTCTAGATAAATAAACAAATTTTTCTTACTCTCTAAAATAAAAAAATATTCGCACGTTTGAAAGATCATTGTCAGTTTGCGTCAATTATGCGAAATGTTTCAACAGAGTGAAGAAGCGTCTTAATGATTCCCACGAGATATATATTTATTGGTTCAGTTATGCTCTTTGCTGCGTAAGGTTTCCTTCGCTTGGCTTGAAACTGGGCAGGTGTCGAGCAACACTCGCCGTCTCGTGTTAAGAATGATCCCCACTTTCGTGAAAATGTGCTCGAAAAGAAAAAAAAAAGAAGTACAAAGCGCACGGGGCTCTATCTTTTAGACAGACAAATTACGCCGCGTAAATTCGCGTCTTTTTATCTTTATCTTTATGAAAAAAATAAAATAAAAAAAAAAAGAAGGGACGAGCTTTAGAATATCAGTCATAATTAAAGAGGGCCAGGGGGGGGGGAGAGAGAACGCGCAGACCTTGCACTTTAAAAAATTCAGCCACTCTCTCTGCTTCTCTGGCGGATCGATCCTGCTCACGATATATACTGCCACGAAGTCTACCTGTGCGCGTCAAAAATTCAGAAAATTTTCTCTCGCATTTGTAACGTCGCCTTGCGTGTAAAATTGTATAAAATGGAAAGCAAGAAGGTGGAAAATATTTGGAAAGAAGCTCGAGAAAGATAAGTCGAGAAATAATCGCGGATTGACTTCAGATTGACAGATTGTGTCCAAAGGAAAATGTTCACGACTCTTGAATAGATGATTTTTGGAAAAATCTAGAGTATGATCGTGGATTGTTACGTCGCACGATTAACTCGTGTTTCTTAATCTTTTAAATTTATACCTGAACTTTGAAACTTAACATCCTTTAAAAACCTACGCTATATTTCCGTTTTATAATGAAATAAAATCCTAGTTTGTCTTTTAAGTTTCTCGAAACCGTAGTCGCTTGTATATTAGATACATTATTTTTGTTGAAACTTGCGTATTACACACAGTACGCGCATTTTCCCACACAAATGTACAAAACTCCACATAGTGTCTAATCGACAGTACCTAAAAATCTCGGACACTCAAATATAATTCAGCAGATGCGATCGACTTGAATAGAAAAATTTCCTCTCCCTGTCCCCATAAAAAAAAAAAAAAAAAAAATAAATAAATAAATAAATGAAAAGAGAAGCACGAGAAAAGGAAAGAAAAAGATAATAACGATAGAAAACGGGAGGCCGCGGTCGATTTAATACAGTCGGGTACAAGTGTACAAGGAATTCTTTGTTGGCTCGTCCATTCGGGCCGAACTTAATCTCCGGGCCGACAACTCGACGCGTAGCCCGAAAGAAACGAAGCAAAAGAGCGAGAACGCGTACGGGTTCTGTCGTGGAGGGCGAGTCATACCTCGTGTTCCCACGGGACAACGACGACAAAGACGATGACGGCGACGAGAGTATCATTGGCAGTCTCTCTGCTGGCGCAAGAGAGAAAGAGAGAGAGAGAGAGAGAGAGAGAGAGAGAGAGGAGCGAAAACTCCAGACGGGGGAAAAGCCCCGCGACGTGTCGTCGCGGTGGCAATGTCGGTGCAGATATCGATCGGTCCGGGGCTAGTCGCAGCTTCTCTTTAAGTCATCCGGGGCCCAGGACCACCCACGCGTCCGCCCCTGACGCTCCACCATCCTCCCCTTACCCCTTGCTTTCCAGCGTTCCTCCACCCACGCAGCAGCCTGCAGTTTCCATCCGCCGAAGTCACCCTCGTCGCCCTTTCTCTATCTCTCTCTATCTTTCTCTCTCTCTCTGTCTACCATTTCGCGCATCGGCTCTTGTTCCCTCGCCTCTGTTCTCGCCGTCGTCTTCGCGTTTTCGCTGTCGCTGGCTCTCTCTCCTCAAGGTCCCGACGTATCGACTCGACCGCTCGTTTTTGCACCCCCTTCGAGCTTCCGACCTTTGAATCGGGCGTATCTACGCGGGAATTGCGCGATTTCGGACGACACGCGCGTCTGGGGTTTGCTCGTCTCGTTTTCGTTCTTTCTGTGGATTCTGACACGCTGCTAACCTCTTTTTTTTTTTGGCCCAAAATTGCAACATTTCCACAGTTTTCAGTATACTCGAGTACAACTCGGGCGAAACAAATAATAAATTCATCACTTCTCAATAATTTCTGTCCAGCGATATCACACCGACGAGTTTCAAAAGGAAAAGAAAGCGACGAATTATTGTATACCGTTTGGTCACTTCGTTATGGTCCGCAACCGTTAAGTCGATTGGTTTCAACCCTTGCGTTGGTCGTGCTATCATCTCGCTCCACAACGCAATTGTTTTCGTCATGTTAATTTCACTTCATTGAACTCTGTCCATTTTCTTTTCGATCGTCGACGTTTTCAAAATTCTTTGTCTTTTCTTTTTTTTTTTTTTTTTCCTTCGATTTGTAGCGTCATTCGCGCAGTTGTTCGGTTCAATTTTGGTAGTGTTGACCGATGTAGTTTCGGCGAGATATCTTGTTCACGACTAGCGAAAAAGAATCGAAATATACGAATCTCTCGAAATTCATAGTGGCGATATGGTAACCAATGAGGTTCTGCCGATTATTGCTAGTTGTTTTTATTAATTTCAAGAATGCAACAATGCACAATGTATTCAGTTGTTTACAAAAATTTTCGCAAAGAATGCACAAATGAGATATTCCTGCTGAACGTGCAGTGAAACTCTGAACTCGTTTTGAATATCATATTGGATCGTCTGCTTATTTGAATTTTACGTGCGATGTTTCCTGCAACAGCTGGAAAAGTAACTTGTCGATACCTATGAGAAAAACCGTGTCACTTCGTGATTGAATTCATTTGAATTTAGCTTCATAGGTGGTTTACTGCGACTCAGCAAGTCTCTGAGTTTCAAAACTCACTTTGAACAAGGTGCACTAATAATCTTGGTACCGTCAGATTGAATCGTACTCGCTCATCAATCAACTCCATGCGGCATCTTACCACTTTGCATCCCACGTGTAATTCGGGACTCCTCCTCGAGTTTATCGAGTTACAGCGTGGAACTTGAACCAAAGAAGTCGAAATGAAAATCACGTGGAAAGAGAAGAATTTAAATGAAATTCAAACCTTTTTCTCGCGTAGGACTGTCAGAAATTTGCAATTTCTTTACCAATTGTATCTCTGTCATCGCTAATTAATATAACAATTATCTATAATAATTATTATATTTTACTATATTTATCTATAATAATTATTATATTTTATTATATCGAATTAGATAACGAATTCTATAATAATTATTATATTTTATCTATAATAATTATATTATATTTATCTATAATATAATTATTATATTTTAAATATAATAATTATTATAGATAAAATTATTTTAAATATAATATAATTATTATAGATAAAATGTAATAATTATATTTATAATATAATTATTATATTTATCTATAATATAGTTATTATATTTTATCTATAATAATTATTATATTTTATTATTTATCTATAATAATTATATTTTATTATATTTTATTATTTATATAAACAAAAAATATATAAAATTTCTTAGTTAGAAAGAATTCCAAGCCAAATTTACTTGAGACTAAAAATTTCCCTTGATAAAATTCTAGAAACTTTATAAACAATTACGAAAACCAAAATCATTTAGAATTGAAGCATCGAATAATTCTCAACTGACAGTCGTCTAGTAATAATTCTATTTCACAAATTTTCAGCTCATTCTAAGAAACTTAGAGTCACAGGCGAAAGACTTACCCTAAGACTAGAATTTGATCGAACAAGTGATTTCACTCGATTAGAAATTCCAAACGAAGTTTACTCCAAAAAGAAAAAGAGAAAAGTTCAAGATCCAACGATTCCAAAGTAAAAGTGATCCGATCGATGGAACTGTGACCGATCGAATTCCTCGTCCTTGAATTTCTTCACTCGACACACGAATAATAATGACACGACTGTCGTTGGATCACTTTGTTAATCTCTCGGACGAACGTCTTGAGACACGATCTGTTATTCATGGATCGGACCCCCTGTTGTCACGCCCACGAAGCTGGTATCCTGGCTTCTGGTCGGTTGAATCGTCGTCTCAGCCTTTCCAAAGCTCGCTTTCCCGTGCGACCATCATCCTCGCGGTTTAGCCCCGCCGCGGCTTTGTCCCTTTGGAGAGTTAAGTGCCACTTGCCGCGAGTATTTTCGATGTTCAGCCGGGAACTTGACACCGTTCCTCGTCTGCGTTCGCGTCCTCGCGAATTTTCTTTGGCCCTTTGTTCGCCCAGCCAGTTGATAGGTACACACCACGGTGGTTTCCTTGGTTCGACTTTCGTTCGAAATTCCCCGAAGGTTTCCCCGCGATCAAATTTTATAGTATTTTTGTTTTGAATTGAAACTGTTCGATATCGTTTAGTTTCGTCTGCAGACGTTAGGTCAAGCTCGATCGATCAACCCTCAAATTCTATAATTTTGTTATCTTCATTTTGCAAAAATTGTAGAAGATTATATGATAGAGGAACCAAGTCACAGTTTCATTCTAGACTTGTCTATTCACTACTTATTCGTCGCTATCAAACAAATATTTAACGTGTTAGGTACATTGTAAAACGAAAATAAGAAATAAAATATACTTGGTAGAAATAAATTAAGATCGTATTCAGTTTCGGATCGTTGAAGGTATTTTCTGCATGATTTGCCCGAAATAATAATTTTGTAGAACTCCGACGAAACAGAAATTAAATATAATAGTTACATTTCCTCCTTGCCATTTTTAGATTTGAAATTTTCGAAAGCTGCAATATACAATACATAAAAAGAATCTGGAGAATCTCTGTAATATCTCACAGGAGCATTCATAATTTTTTTTCAAATTTAATAAACATTGCCGTCCAGTGACAATAATTTAAATGAAATAAAATGTTGTACAGTATCAAGAAACGACATTGCTCATGGTATATACCCCCCTATGTTACAAGAAGCATAGAAAAATATTCCAGGTAGAGTACATTGTAACGTTTCTTTGTACAAAAGAAAAACAAATTGACTGGGATAATCGAAGATTATTTGCCCCGCGAACGTACAGGCGAATTATTATGTATCCTCGCCGTGGTTGCCTTGGATTTTCATCGAGAGTTCAGGGAGACGCGTGACTTATCCAACATCGTACGACCAACGCGGTCCAATTCGATCTGCGATCGCGGTTGCTGCAAGTACAAAACTACCCGACGAGTGCCAGAGGCCACGAATAATTGCGATTGTTCTCCGAGACGATGGTCTCAAGGTTTCCCTCGCAAGTTCTTTTCTTACCGGGTGCTGAATGGTCTTCGGGTCCACCTAACCCAGATTTCGTGCCCCATCCCCTTTCTCAAACGTATTCGCGAATAACGCGATCCTCGCATGAATGTTTCCAATGTACAAATACTTTACCTAGAGGCAAGGTCTTTAGATAGGTCCTCGAGCTATTCTTCGGCGATCATATTCGAACGATCGCGATCGTTGGACGAGAAATGTCTCGAATCCCTCGGATACCGATGCTCGGGGATGGTTTAAATATTTTTCGTCGTCTCTTCCGGATCATTACGGTCTCAATTCTTGAAATTATTTCCCCAAATCGTCGGTTATAGGATGTATGAGTATTTCGACATCTTCTTATTTATTGTTTTCGAAATATTTCAGTTGTCTATCTTTTTTTTTTTAAATAACAATTGCAATCATGTGGGTAGGAAAAGATTCTAAAAAATAAAGTAATGTTTGTTGAGGAAGGAAGCTTTAAAAAAAGCAAAAAAAAAAAAAAAAAAAAGGAAGAAGAAAAAGAATATTCTACGTGTGAAGTTATATAGACAAAAGAGAAATCTTGGAGGGAGCAGAACATTTCGTTTTAAAACGTATAAAGTGATCTGGAGATAAAAGTATCTTTGTTTGTTGAGGAAAAAAATTGATACGATCGTCGAATATTTCGTTAAAAAATTTCTTTTCAGAAATTCCGTGCTGCCTGTCGCGCCATTCTAAAAAAATTCGAACAAACCTTTTTAAAATCTTTTTTTTTTTTACAATTCTAAATTCTCAATTATTTTTTTCTTTCTAAAATTCCAATTATACGTTCGTTGTCTATTTTTTTTTATTCAAAATCACACTTCAATTGCAATTTCTGTTCCTTATATGAATTCTAATCTCTCAATTATTTCACGTCTCACTCTGTACGTACATGTATGTGTGTCAGTAACTCGCGTGTGCTAAAATCGACAGATCGACAGCAATTGTAGAATCCATACGTACTTCACTGTCAATCCGACTTTGACTAAAACGTGCCACGGACTCTCGTTCGAGGTTTCCGTAAAACAGAACTTTATCAATCGTCGGTGTTTATAGGTGTAAGGATGTTTGAGAATGCTCGCGCGCTCGAACATTGAAAATGCCTTTGGAAACTCCATCGTTGTTCTAATTAATCGACAGCTCGACCAATTGATTCTTCTCAAGTTTCTAATTTACGATTACTTTACATTAATGAAATAATAATCGAATTGCCAGTAAAATGACTGTAACTGATTCTTTATGATTACTTTACATCAATAAAATAATAATCGAATTGCCGGTAGAATGATCTAAAATATCCGTGCGTACAATCGAACAGTATCGAATACTAAAACGAACACCAGACTTTCTTTACGAACGTAACGAAGCGTTCGCAAACTTCGTACAACGCTTCTTGTTCGTTTTCGCTCTTGGCTGGATTGTGTTCTTAAAATTTTGCCAGAAAAGTAGGGAACATCCTGAATGAAAAAAAAGAAAAAGAAAAAGAAAAAGAAAGAAAAACCGTAAGAAATAAGGAAAAAGTAAAGGAGGGCAGCCGCAGTCAGCGTTTTCCCATTTCCAGAAGCTTTTCCCACCCCGCGTTTCTCGCAGGAAGCCGCAAGTATCGATCTCTCAGCCTCGTATACGAAATCTTCCTCTCTCTCTCTCTCTCTCTCTCTCTCTTCTCCACGTCGGTGTGCCTCGTTCATTATACTTGTTCCACGAGAGTGGCAGGCTGGGACGCCAGGAAGGGAGAAGAAAAGGGGTGGAAGAGTTGAGAGACCCGGTGTACGGAAACGTTCGTCTCTAAACGCGCTGCTAGATAATGACAGAGGTCATCCGCGGGGCTATCTCCTCATTACGAGATACGTACCTCTCCCCCAGCCCCGATATTTCGAAGAAGAAAGTTCTCAACTCGCCGCTCGAAACGTTTGAGGTTTCGAATCTTCGCGTTTTCAGCTCGTTTGAATATTCAAATGGAGAATTTTTAATCGAGTCCGCGAGTTGAGCTTTGGGGGATTGTTGATTTATGGTGAGTAAATTAGTTAATTAATAAGATGGGAGGGAGGGATTCTCCCGAGAGAGTGTTTTGGTGGAATATTCAAATTGAACCAGCGTCTCCGAGTGTCAGTTGTAAATTATTGAAAGAGACTGTCAGGTATTAGTGCGGTATTATCGTCATCATCGAGTATTATAACGAGAATTCGCCATTATTTAATAATATTTAATAATATAATAATAATGTAATACTATAGTAATTTAATAATATAATATTATATTTTTTATAATTTAATGTAATAATATGTCACATAGGAGCTAAATCACCTTAGTAACTATCCATTGTCGTAACAATAAAATAGTTCAATGACATTCCAATCGAGAACTGAAAATTCTAGTCGAGAATTATGATGCAAAATGAAAGCTGCAATAATTCTTCAAGAAGTGGAAATTGCAAATTCACGAGAATTAAATAACACAAGGCTTACAATCGTTACGAAATATAATATAATATTTGATGACGAAGAAATGATGTACATGCTTGAAGTTATGTCCGGTTTCATCAAACACAGCCATATATATTTATTGTTGTACATTGAAATAAACTCTAATATACTCTTTCAAACATGCTGTGAATTTAATCGAACGAATGTGACGAAAGTAAAATATTAATACGCAATGGTATTTCGATTTCAATATTGACTCCACCAAAAAAATATCATCTACATACTCTTAGCGCTATCAACGAAAAGAAAATTATTACAACCGGTCGTTTCGACTGTCAATAACCTCTAGATAATCGCGTACAATAAGTCGCTTCACAACGATACGAGCCATTTGATTTACAACCGAGTCGAAGACGATTCACCAGGATCGTCGATTCGATCTTCCATCATAAAGATTGATAAATCTCGCAGTAAAGCCCGAGTCGTTTGCCCGCGGGTCTCGCGAGAGATCGAACGTCGTTCGCCGTTGGCTGGCTCGATCAGACGATCGATAAAAGCTGGAAACGGTCATCCGCGAAGGCTTTGGAATAATATATTTGAATGCAGAGGAGACATATAATAAAAATCGACCGATAAAGCCGGGGGCCGTTATTCAAAAGTTCTTGGCAAATTAAGACCCCTCTATACTATAACCTTAATGCGATCTCTCCGAGATGTAAAAGCACCCTCGTTCGCAGAACCGATTCACCTTTTCATCTTCTAGAGACACCAAGGATTTTTATTCACGTTACTTCGTATCAGCTTTTAAATTACAGAAAAAAAAACACACACACACACACAAACACAAGTGATATTTTTTGTTGTTCATTTTCTATATTTATGATAGATGCTAAATTAATTATATTTTCTATATTTATAATAGATGCTAAATAGATACAAAAAAATCCTATACTACGTATCGAATTAAATTGTTATAGTTGAAACAGTAAAATACTTACCAATTGGCAAGTAAAGAATAACAAACACTTACCATTTCTGAAATTCATTGTTCCTTATATCGAGCTTGCTCAATTTTATCAATCGAGGGGCTCACGTGTACCTTCTTCTTCGTCAATTTTAATGTCCATGGTATATCAAGGATCAGACGAACACGATATTGTGAAACACGTTCGTTTCATTCAAAGATGTGCAGAAGTTTCATTTCCTCCTCGCAGAAATGCTGCAAAAATTCGTCGATGGATGCACGTGGTCCGGTCGCTTGGAAAAGGAGGGGGCGAGCGCAACCCCTTGACGCGAAACGGCTGAACGAAGGGGGGGAAAGGCGTTAGGAGGATTTATTGCCGCTCCGATATTAAAACGCAAATGAAATTTACGAGCGCAGCTGGTGGCGATGCGAACTGTATCAGTCGTTCTTGCGCGCGCGCGCAAAAAAAAAAAAAGGGAAAAAATAAAGCAACGCGGCGGGTCCACGTGGATGACCGAAACGAAAATCCGAACGCCGCCAATGATAACCAGGTTACCGTGCTTGCTCGTTTTGCAACGAACGTACGCTAACGTGGATTTTTTCGCTCTTGCGTCATTCTTCTTCTTCTTCTTCTTCTTCTTCTTTTCATTGCTTTTTCTTTTTCTTTTTTTTTTTTTTTTTTTTTTTTGTCACCCGTGTGCAAGTTTCATTTCATTCGGTTTTCCCTTTCTTTTTCTTCCATGTTTTTTTTTCAGTTTAGTGATACTTATTAAACAATATTTTTTTAACTTATTTTAGACTGATCTTCTGATTTTTTTTCTCTTTTATTTGATATTGTTGTCCTCCTTCAATTTTAGTTGGTTTCCTTTTAATTTCATTTTCTTCCTTTTGTTTCTTTACTTTTCTGCTTATCCGCAGTTCTCTTTTGAGCTTTCTTTATTTGAGTTTTCCTTTCTCCAATTTCGTTTTATTTCCTCTCTTTCTTTCTCTGCTAATCTCAAATTTTCTTTCTTCTTTCCTCCTTGAGTTTGAGCTCAATCGAGTTCCTTTCTTTCATTTTTCCTCTCTTTTCTCTTCTTCTTACCTGTTTCTTTAAAAATATTTTTTTAAATTTTCTAATTTCTTTCTATTTTCTTTCTATTTTCGTCCCGCTTTTCCTTTGTTGCTTCTTTTAAATTTCCTCCCTTTCGCTTTGTTTCTCCATTTTCTTTCCTTCGCTGCTTTTCCATCTTTTTGTTCCCTTCCCTTTATTTCTCTTTTTTCTTCTATTCTTTTTCCACTCTGGTTAAAATTTGACTCGGTTTACTTGTTCCGCTCGGGTATAAATCGGGGCTAAATTACGCTGTCGAACGTTGAAAGGCGGAATGCTTTTTACACAATAAATTTCAGCCAATGGAAACGAGATACGTTTATTTAGGTGAACCTACAGGAATAATAAAAATAGACGGTCCCATTTCGCCGACCGGGATTGGCTTTAAAATGTGGCCGGGGAGAAAAAAAAGTAAAAGTTCCAATCGAATATCATACTTACTTTCCCATCCAAATTAAACAACTTTTTCCCATTTCCGATAGTTTCGGAAATAATTGGCTTCGAACACTTCCACTCGTGGGAATATAGGTTATTTCAAATAATGCTTCAACAACTCATAAAAGTTTCTTCGACGTTTAACTTGCTAACCGGAACATTTATTTCATGGTAAATTAGAAATTAATACAGATGAATTGATATTTGTCGAGGCAGTTTTAATTTTTGAAAATGTAAGTTCTTTTCGTTTTGTTTCATTTTATTTTGTCTCACATGTACCACCATAATTAATTTAGTGAAATCAATTGTATTTTGTACGAATTATGCAAAGAAAACGTCTTTGTACGAAGTCTGCTGGATCCAAAATATTGGCAAAATATTCATTTTGACGCAATTGCTAACAAAAACTGAAACTTCGTTCGTTCGAAATGAAAAATCGTCTTTTTCATATTCCTATTTTTTCCCCCGTCGCTTGTCCATGAAAATACGGGAGCATAATCTCGACAACAATGAACTCGATTCATCGAATTCACACGTTTCGAACAGAAATCTAATTTCTGTTCGCACAAATGAAAAAGCATAATACAAACGTCGAAACTCGCTCTATACCGCGTACGTATGTGGAGCGTGTACCAGTTGAATCGCTTACTCTCTGTTTATCAACGATAACAAACTCGGAATTACAATGGACCGTGCGTGACCATTGACGATTTACCAGCTCGGATATTTGACAACTCTTTAGTCGAAAAAATTTGAAGTAGCTTCGAGCGACGAAAGTAAACCGTG
Source organism: Frieseomelitta varia (assembly GCF_011392965.1). Lineage (NCBI taxonomy): Eukaryota > Metazoa > Arthropoda > Insecta > Hymenoptera > Apidae > Frieseomelitta > Frieseomelitta varia. The sequence continues at coordinate 146,118 of NW_025110548.1, forward strand.
GAGGAGGGGATGTATAAAATATTAACGTTTGTTATACTGTAATGGAAATGAATAATGGACGCATCGATCCTCGTTGAGGACATTTCCGCTGTAAATCCATGGGACACGCGCGTTCGATGATATCGCGAGTGCAACAGTTACTTTGTGTATCGGCTTTGGGCACGAAATTTCGTTCGAAGTGAAATGATAAACAATAATTTGTAGTAACGTATCGTTCTTCGGTAATTTATTAGTTTTGTCTTAGAAATGCACATAGTATTTTGTTTTCATTCGTTGAGATAGAATTTTTACAGTTTTTACATCTTTATGAATATAATTGAAGAGAATCTGAATTTACTGAATATCCTGGTATTTCGTACAATATATATTCTCTGCGGAGTTGTTGAAATTTTTAATTTCTTGAAACGATACGGATAGAAATACGGAATTTCAAAGTAAATAAATAATCTTAGAGTGAAATATCATTTGTAATAATAAATACAAAATGCAGAACGGAATAAGAAATCATTTAAGAATTAAATAACGAATTAATTTCAAAAGAAAAATCATTGATAATATCGAGTTAAATGAGATGATTCAAATAATTCGAGCCAGATTTGGTCAAATATTTTATTTTCAAGACGCTGCTCTGTATTAATCGCTAGCACGTGAAAAAAGAATTTTATCCCGATTCGCGGCTATTTCCTCTCACTAAAAGAGTTTAGATCATTCTCAGCGGAATTTGAAGTTTTTCACGGTTAATAACCTCCATCGAATCGTATTAAAAATAAAAATTAAAAAAAAAAAAGAAAAAAGAAAGAACAGTAAAAATTGCGACAAGTCGACCACGCGATAGAAATTCAATCGCCCTGACGATTCGTTTTTTTCCACCTTTAACCTCGATTATACCTATGTATAATATAAACGTTAAACTCGACGTTAAAAGGCGATCGTTTCTCGACAATTTCAAGAGCGAGTTTCGAAGGCCATTAAATTGTTTCCCTTTCGACGTTTCAACGTTTCAACGGTGGCTCACTTGGCTATTTTAATACGCTCGGCTTTCGTCTAAATAACTCTAGAAATTGTCCCCCTCGTCTACCCGTCATTTCCACTTGTTAAATGGAAATTAACTCGTCGTTTGGATTCACACAGTTTCCAGAATGTGGTAGTTTTGTTGCTCGAATATGTCTCTCGGGAATGGCATTTTTGCGAAATCTTTGATTAATGTAGAAGCACAGGTTGAATACGCAGAGAGCTGCTTTCCTGCTTTTCGTTGTACACGTTGTAAACGAAACATGTTGAAAGTTTATTTAACAATTGTTACGACTGTGTTGGCGAAATTTCAAATCAGTCTGCAGATGTTAGAAAATATTTATTGCAAACGTGGAACGAATGAAAAGCATATAACATTCAATACATATTAAATATTACGATATAACGGATGATTTATTAATATAATGAATAAATACTTTTGTAATCTCTCTGCAAAGTATACATTTTCGGAATTTCACCACAGTCATAGTGGTTACAAAACTAACATTTCAAGATAACGCATAGAATACCATATATATATATATATATATATAGAAACAAAAATTGTTTAATATGTTGAATAATCATCATCAAAATAATAACCTAAAATTGAAAAACATTTTCATTGTTGAAAAAGTGGAATTTTCGAAAGATCATCCCATATTTAGCGAGTTGAATAATCGCAAACACCGACCAAGCAACACGTCGATCGTCGATCACAGATCGTTCCGCCATGTCTTCCGTCCGATGTTCGACGCAATTTCGAATCGCGTGATCTCCCGCGAAAGAAGCGCAGTCTCACGAAAGCACCGTGTACGTCCGCTTACACTGACGATGAACCAAACGGAAAAGAAGGAACGACGGAGGAGAGGCGTGTTGCAGAATTACGGGTCGATATCGATTTTCTGCTGGAAAACCGAGCGCGTGCGGGTTCGCGTGCGCCAACGAATCTAATTTCCATGTAACGCGACGTGCCTGACCGTGTTTGTCCTATTATGTTTGCGAATTATCTGTCGCGATAGCGCCGTGATTTTCGGGTCGCTCGTTAGAAGTCTCTGCGTGCCGTTCCTTCCCTAAGGGTTATCTCCATTCGTCCCTCTCCCCCTTCCCCTACTCCCGATTGGACGCGCGTTATCTCCTTTTTTTTCTCGCGATTATGCCAATTTATTTGATAAAATTTTTCTCCGCGCCTTTTTCTTCGACTAATCTCGCTGTGTTCTCTTCTCTGTTTCAGGTAAGTGTCCAACGGTTTAGAAGTAATAATAGCGATACGCCGAGTGTGTGAGTCATGATATTCTTGCGAAATTTCTTTCGTTTCATTTAATTCGTTCGTTTGATTAATAAATTAATTAATTTGGCGTAATTGCCGTTATCCGTAAATCGGAATTGACGAAGGGACATCAGAGTCGTTAAGGATTAATACTCTGTATGGTTTCGAGCAGAAACACACCTAGTGACTCTCATGAGAGAGTTAATGGTCTTTCTCGAGCACGTTTATTTATTTTATCGAGCGGACGAAAATTTTTACCAGAATTCGATCGACGTTGTAATCAATGAATTCGAACGTGTTCTCCGATGCTTGGAAACTGTGGAAAAATTCACGTTCAGAGCTGGCTGACTGGCGGCCCTTGTTCCTATATGTAGTGGGGAGAACATTGCAATGGAGGGGATAGCGCTAGCTAGATCAGGAAAGTGGGGAGGGGAGCAAGGGCTCACAACTCTGTCGTACGTTGCTTAATTTTAGGATTAATTTTAATTTCGCTACTCTTTGTCAAAAAAAA